>NW_024880009.1:0-45974 GCF_900700415.2 Clupea harengus | reverse complement strand
CAGCAGTGCCAAACGACGCTCACTAGACGAGCGCAGCGTCCTGGGTGTAACATTTGCCCTTACAAGAGCATTTAGGTAGGTGGGAGCTGAACCAGCAAGCACTCTGTAGGCAAACATAAGTGACTTGAACTTAATGCGAGCAGCTGTGTGATTATGAACAGAGACCGTTTCAGAGTGACCATGACGGACGTGGGAAAGGTTTTGTCACCAAATATCATCTTGCCTGACAAAATCTAAGCCATAGCGGGGAGAAGCCTTTCAGGTTGGTGTGTGGCCTATATGTGTCATTGCAGGAAGTCAAGTTTCAGATGTTTATCAACCTAGGCTAACTTACATACTATAGAGTTATGGTAGAGATGCATCTCATCTTAGGGTGCTCTAAAGTTGTGGTGTGCTGCATAGAGACCGCAAAGTCAAAGGGAAATCTGTCACAAATGGTTTCGAATATGATATTACTCAAGCCAATTGGGTGCTTTGTAGCAGTTTACTTATTAGATTGAAAAAGCAAGTGGTCATTTAGGAATTAAAGGTGCAGTCCACGATTCTAATCCGTCCTCTAGCTGTCCGTTTAAAAAAAAAAAAAAAACACAGATGTCTGTACACAGTTATGTTTCTAGTGAAAGACTATATATTATACCAGAATCTACAGTGATATTTGTATAACTACTGAGTGGAGACCAATCATGGCCATGCACTGAACTGTAATTTGAATGTCTTTTATATTTGATAGGCACCAACTCCACCAGCCCCAATCTGTGTGAATTGGGAAATGATCACCAAATGGAGGATGAGGTGCAAACTGAAAACAAGGAACAGAGAGAGGCCCAAGACATGAACTCGCTTGACCAAGCAGAAACTCACTGGAACACCTTTAGCCTGAGTGAGTCCAACTTAATAATTACCAGTGTACAAAACAGAGAGGCTGACATTCTCTGAGGTAGATTATCATGATGAATATGTGTTTATTTTCTTCTAATTATCTTACTTTCTAATCCAGAGTACAGTAGTCTGTAATTAAGTGACACTAATTGTTAGGTGAAAATTCACTCAAGTTACCTCAGGACTCCGGAGTTGCATATAAGTATATTTATTAAACAACAACAACAAGCTCGTCGGGCTCTCCCACGTCCGGCAGGCCAGAGAGAGACACATGGGCCCTCAGAGAGAGAGGGAGCCCGTGCTCACTCCCACACTGCAGCAGATGAGAGAGAAGCAATATTAAACACATCGCACAAGATTTATATAGATAGAAGTTTAGCGTTCTCTGGTGCCAAAACAATTTGTCAGCAGGGATAACCACGTGGTGGGTCTCTGACGTCTGAGGCTCCCTGTCTTGCAAGGATGTCAGTTTTGCACAAGGTCGAAAGAAGCACAGTTCGACCCTTCTCATCACCCCTGGTCCAAACATGCTCCTGCACATGCAGACTAAGTGGCACCTAATAATCTAAGTTACACACACACAGAAATACAGAAAAGCCATGTTCCTGCTTACATAAGCACATGATTCATACAAGGTATATATTAATACAAGGCACTTGATTAATATATTCTGAAGTCATTAACAGTGTTTCTAAATCATCTCCATCACTAATTACCTCTTTGTCTTATGTCTGTATATTATGTTGCAGGGTGGCTAGGCTCTGTCAGTGTGGAGCAGTGGGCGGAGAGACCGGTGCCTGACTTCAGCCCCTATGAGCAAATGAACACCCTCTCCAGCTACATGAACATGGGTGAGTCAACAATAAAAATTACTACAAGGAGAAATAATTACAGAAGGAGGGTGTCTAGGTCGTTAACAGAAACTGTGGCCATCTCTGATCATCAGGATGTGTATGAAGCTTGGGCCATTCCATTGAAATTTGATTAATACGAGGAATTGACTGAGTTGAATTAATGTCTGTACTCTCTTGCATACTATGGCACAGGATATGATGCTGATGACGGCGTTGAACATCTGTCTCCATACGTCACACTGGATGACTGCAGAGAGGCAACAGGAAGCTACTACTTCACCTTCATTATTACTATTATTATCAGCTTTCTTTGTTCAGCATTTATATTTTATCATATTATGTCCTGCCTCCCCCCTCCTCTTTGCCCTATTTATTGAGCCACTGAGCCAATGGATCAGACAAAATGTTTACATTAAAGGAATAAGTATGGCAACTGATGAGCATAAACTTGCTCTGTTTGCTGATGATGTACTGATATACTAAGTTAGCACAGCCCACACAGACATTACCAAAATTGATTGATGTATTAGAGGAATATGGAACACTTTCAGGTTATAAGCTAAATATTAAGAAGACTAAAGTAATTACATTTAATTATAACCCACCTAGTTGTATTAGAGGGAAATATAATTTGAAATGGGACGCAGATTCAATAAGATACCTTGGTGTTGACTTACCTAAAGCTATCTCAAAGTTATCCGATCTTAATTACGGCCCCTTGAATGCAAAAATAAAGTCGGACACACTACGATGGAGCCTCATTCCCTTCCTGAGCCTGAGCTCCAGAGTGGAATGTGTTAAGATAAGCATCTTAACGAGATTGTTGTATTTCTTTCAGACTCTTCCAGTGGAAATATCTGCTAAGCAGTTTATGGAATGGGACAAATTAATATCTAGATATTTATGGCAAGGGAAAAAACCCAGAATTAGATACAAAACGCTACAATTAAGAAAGGAAAGTGGAGGTTTCCTTGTAGGCCTACCTTGTTTACATGAGTATTATTATGCAGCTCAATTGAGGCCTTTAGTATGTTGGTGTTCTCCATCATACTCCGCGAGATGGAAGGACATTGAAAGTGCAATGATAGAAGGGGTTCCTATAGCAGCTATAATTGCAGATAGTAAATTAACAAATAATATGAAAAATAACCCCTGGATAAATATAGCTTTGAAGATTTGGCAGGAGACAGTGAAATTACTGTATGTGTTTTAGGAAACTCACTTAGAATGTGTGATGGTGTGCATATGATACTGACTTTCTTCCAAACAAAACTGATGACAGATTTAGAATGTGGATTGAAAAAGGCCTTTTGAATTACTTAACATTTGTGCACAAGGGGGCATTTAACAGCTTTGAATTTCTACAGAGAGAACATGGTTTAGAGATGATTTTTCAGGTCCGACACTATTTCAATCAAAACTTAGATGTAGCATTGGAGGTGGGAGTAACCGGAATTATGGAGGTGTTGAAGGGACCAGCATAGGTCATAAGAATATGCCATAGTCAATAAGTCAATGATATTATACCTAGTTATAATATCATTACTTTTATTTGGATTTAACTAGCCATGAGTGCACTCTCCTTAGTGAATATACTTTGGGCTGACCTGGGTAGTGAGGTGTGAGACTAGACTCTCACCTCCCCCCCCCCAGGTCGAGACAAAGAACCCTGCATGCATGGCCCATTTGAATAGACGGTGACACCCCTTAGATATAGTGTATTTAACAGACTGTTCCTCAAGGAATAAGTCAGATATGCTGAGGTGAAGTTCTGTGAGGGAGGATGGATCTGAAAGTCTCTGTCTCACAAATGGTCGGCCGCCATTCTTCAAGAATAAACCTGAATCCTGACTGATCAAACCTAAGACTGAATCTTCAATATATGGTATAAAACTAATTACCATCAGATGGAGGTCCTCACCGAAAGATACGCTCTTGTATTTGCTGATTCGAGTTTGCTGTAAGATGCCTTTTCACCCCGGTTTGACACAACACTTTGGTAAGTATTCGAGTTTGCTGTAAGATGTCTCTTCACCCCGGGTTGACACAACACTTTGGTAAGTACACTTACCTAATCTTGGGAAATATAGGAAGTAGAATCTAGTCATGTTCTAACAGGCAAAAACCTGTGTAGAAAGACATTTTATTTTGTTTACATTTTATTTTATTGGGTGATTGTCTTAGAAGTTGACAAAACACTCTAGTTTTTGGGTCTTATAAGACTCTATATGTGGGTATTGGTCCAAGGCAGTCTGAGCTGTGCTTGTTGACATAATCTATAAGGGTTGCTTCCGCTCAGATATCTAATCCCAAGAGAATTGAAGTGTTTGTGGTCATAACGGGTGTGTTTGAAAAGATCTTCAGCATCTTTAAGTTTACCTAATCTTGGAAAAATTTAGGCCATAGATTTTAGTCATTTCCAACAGGCAACCCCCTGTGTGGAGATAGACAAATTCGAGCTTCCTTGAAGCTCCATATTCGAGTGTTCTGCCAGAAATTGGAGTAATTCTCCCCTGTTCTGAAAGACACTCCACGGACTTACTAAAAGTTCCATTCAGGCTCTAAAAAAGTCTTCACGGGCATCTGGTGCAACACAGTCTGAGCTGGGGTTGTACATTTGTTCCACAAATCTAGTTTTGCCGCTATTGTTCCCAAGAGAATAGAAGTGTTTTGTGGTCATAACGGGGGTTTGGAAAAAGGATCTACAGTGGTTTATTTAAATATTTGAATTTAGAAATTATTCTAAGTTAATTTGTACATTGTTTTACATTAAATTGTGGAGATTCAGTTCTTGGATTTGACCAGTCATGATTCAAGACATAAGATTACTTTAAATCCAGATTTCACAATGCTTTTGATAAAGTCAGATGTTAGACTGCTAAATAGATTGTGTCTGTTCACACAATAGTTACAGACAGCTCTCACGCATACCACTTAATTCACACTTCAGGTACAGCCGCGCCTGTGACCCTGAATGGCCCATTACGCTGAAGTGATCAGACCCTAGCCTGGTAGCAGGAGTGGAGACTTTAAACATTTTTGTGCCTACACATTGATTTTCTTAACCCAAGTTAAAATCAGTGTATGAAGTGTTACAATTACGAATAATTGTAAGCATATATATATAACGGAACAAAGTCTTCATCCTTAGTGTATGGGTTTAAGGTACATGGAAAATAAGATGGTTTTTTTTTCCCGGAAACCGTACGTGATCTCACAGCAGCAGACGACTGCTGTTAGATCAAAAGGGGGAGGTGTTGAGCTTCAGAGAGAATTGACCTTAATAAGATGATAACTGCAAAATGTGTTTTTTCTCAAAACAGGTTAGCTGCTGAATTTCTGACTTCATCAAATGATCCAGGAGCACTGAATTAATTAAGGACTGCCTTAAATGGTTTGGCATTCAAGTGCCATTGGAATCTGGATAAAAATGGATTTTATGAGATAATTTTGTAACTAACTAACTAACTGTAACTCTGTAAACAGATTGATTCCTTTCTCTTAGGGATGGACACACCTGTCTCCTGAACAAGCGAATGAATGTGTGTGTATGCCTGTAGGCTGGCCAGCCGTCGTATGAATGAATTAATGAACTTACAGGACTGTTTAACCTACATTTGACCACTGACTTTGTCTTTAAGTGAAATTGTTTGAATTGAAGGAGATTTAAAAACGTTTTCTTTCTTTCAATCATTCCATTTCTTTCAAACATTCAACTTCTTTCAAAATCCCCACTCTCAGTTCTTTATTTGGTTAGTATGGGTCTGTGGTTTTTAAATGCCCAAACCTTGCAGATAACAGGATGATGTGATGTCTCTTGTGAGATTTAAGCAAACCTGCTTTTGTCTGAGATTAAGCTGTCTGCCGTCTTTCACACCCAATACCAAATGTCTATTGTCTGATGTGTTGAGTATGCTAACAGGCTTCCTGCCTCATGGAGAGGTTGGCCGGTATTATCTTTTTCTGAGATCTCGTTACAGACAGTTTTTAGGAATATGGAGAATAGCGATGACAAAAAAGGAAGCAGCTTCTCGCCAAGGTGTCGAAAGGGGGACCATTCCAGAAAATCAACAGATGAAGGAACAGCAGAATCATTTGAACTTCAAACAAACGCCATGCAGCATCTAGCCAGGACGTCGAAAGGGACACAGGCTTAGACCACAGCCAACACCCTCAGCCATTAACCCAGATCAACACCTCTGGAACCCGCAGGACTGTTTGAACAAAACATCACACCTTCAACCATCATAGAGGATCAACTCCAAGGGACCACGAAAAAAAATCGGGAACGATTACCATCACCATCAAAGACACTCACACATTCTGGAGTCACACACACGAACACACACACACAGAGACACACACTTAACCGTATCAGCCGTCAACCCACATTACAATAAAGTAATGCTCCATGTCATGTACCCCTCAGTAACCAGAAAGGAAATGTTTTAAGATGTTGTGACACTATAATGTATCTCCCATAATCCGTTATCTTCTGTACTATTGTTTAATCCTAACATTTCATTTTAGCTTAGCTTACCTTAGAGTTAACATGTGTAATTAAGTTTGTTCTGTGTTCTCACCACTTGTAAACTGCATTTTCCGAATGGGTACCATGTACATATATGTATTACTTCTGTTATATTTCTCTGCTCTCACGGCTAAAATAGGATGGTTATGTTGACATAACATCGGAAAGGAATTTGTCCCTAAATCAGAGGTCCACACAATTGGCGAAAAAGCGTGGGGCACTCTGTAACATGGGTTTCGCCTTCCCTCGTGAGAGAATGCCACATTTATGAGACAAAGACTGAACAAATCCACTCACTCAAGAAAAAGAAAATAGTTAAATGATCTGATGTTTAAGACATACAGTCTTAAAAAGGGGGAATGAAGGGACCAGCATAGGTCATAAGAATATGCCATAGTCAATAAGTCAATGATATTATACCTAGTTATAATATCATTACTTTTATTTGGATTTAACTAGCCATGAGTGCACTCTCCTTAGTGAATATACTTTGGGCTGACCTGGGTAGTGAGGTGTGAGACTAGACTCTCACCTCCCCCCCCCCAGGTCGAGACAAAGAACCCTGCATGCATGGCCCATTTGAATAGACGGTGACACCCCTTAGATATAGTGTATTTAACAGACTGTTCCTCAAGGAATAAGTCAGATATGCTGAGGTGAAGTTCTGTGAGGGAGGATGGATGTGAAAGTCTCTGTCTCACAAATGGTCGGCCGCCAGGCCAAACTCAACAATACACTGTTAAAGAGAAGTGGGAGAAGGAGGGTAATTTGGTTATTTCTGAGGAGGAATGGGAAAGATTATGTAAAATACAACGTGAATTAACATGGTCCACTATGTGGCTAGAATTTAGTTGGAAAAAGTTTTTTTATCACGCCCCTACAAAAACGACACCAAGGGATAGGTGTAGGGTGTTGGAGATTATGTGGATTGAATGAAGCCAATCACCTCTATGTTTTCTGGGAATGCCCACTTCTAGTTCCATACTGGCGGGAGATTCATAAAAACTTGGAAGCTATTTTTGGGGTTAACATCCCCTTCAAGTGTGACACCCTTTACCTGGGGAATATTCCATTTGAAATGTGGAATAGCGATGATAGAAAATTGATGCTGATACTTCTGGTGGCAAGTAAAAAGGCTTCACAAGGAAATGGTTAAAACCAGAACTACCTACAGTGGATGAATGGATAGATATAATCCATGATATATACATAATGGAAAAGATGTCTTTCTCACTTAGAATTCAGAAAGAAAAATTCCTTCGGATCTGGCCTAGATGGACTGAGTATGTTAAACCTATACGGTCAGATTTCTTTTTTAATGGTTAAAAGAACGTGACAATTTGATGTATTTTTACGTATTTTAACTTTATTTCTGTTCTAATCTTTGCGATATGTAATGTGAAAGCTCCCCATGTTCGTGTATATATATATATAAAAACTAAATTTAGAAGGTAAACCTTTGGTCATAGTAAAGAATTGACAGATATTTTCAAGTTCAAAATGAAATATTTTGCCTAGTAATGAGTCCTGAATGTAGATGACCCTGTTTATCCAGTGTGAAATGTTATATTTTGTATGTCAAATGTGGTACAAAGGACCTTTAATATTAGATACTAAGAATTGTATTTTGTTAAAACGAAAGACTTTTATTTTGTTAATGTGACCTGTGACCAGGATGTTTAGAGGTGAAAAGGTGGATGTTGAGAGGTGAAAAGGCTGCCCGCTGAAAAGTCACTGTGAGTTAGTACTCTTGACGGTTTAAGGTTCGCTACTCTACTAAAAGAGATGACAAGCTCTTACGGTGTTCACGGTAATGTGTTTTATACAGTTTAATAAACGCAACAGTTTTATAACATCTGTCGTCGAGCCATCATTTGGTAGAGATAGCTCCACTGAATTTGGAAGGAACTTGTGTGTTTTCAAAGTATTGAAGTATTAAGGTATTGTAAATGTGTCATGTTTGATTGTACCCTTGTCAATACCCAGATGACCAAAATAAAAATAAAATAATAAAAAAGAAAGGGGATGGGAAAGGGACATAAAGAAGAGATGATTGATTGATGGTGGGATGATTATTACTAGCCATTATTATTACTACTATTATCATTAGCTTTCTTTGTTGAGCATTTATTTATTACAGCTGGTATCATTTCAAATCTGACATTATTACGTACTTGCTCTTATTTACTTCAAGTTTCATTTCATACTTCATTCATATATTTTCAGTAGTTATGCCAGATCCCATCCCACTGAACACTTGAGTTTCTCCAGTGTTTCATTCTGTGCATTTATGTGCATTTCAGTGCATCAATCATTGGAAGAGGATAGATAGCAGGTTAAAAAGCCTTGGCCTGGGTTGGCAGCGTGGCTTTAGAGGTAAAAAGAGCAGCAGCTGCAAACATGAAACTGTCAGAACAAGAAGCGGACAACTTTGACCTTGATAGCCTAAAGCATAACTGTTCACAAGGCAAGGCAATCTTAAACCAAAACCTGGAAAATTAGAAAGTTCAAGTTATCTGTTTGAAATAATAGCAATGGACTTTATTGAACTATCAATGTGTCAACAAAAGAAATACTGCTTGGTAATAATTGACTGTTTCTCTAAATGGGTTGAAATCTTTCCAACAGCAAAAGCTGATGCAAAAACTGTGGTAAAGGCAATGAGACATTGGATTTTACCGACATTTGGCATTCCTAGACTAATGTATAGCGATAATGGAACTCACTTTGTAAACCAATTTGATAAAAGAAATGTGCAAAATACTAGGAATAACACACAGTACACTGTGCCTATCACCCACAGTCAGCAGGGCTGGTGGAAAGAACGAACGGAACGATCAAAGGAAAACTAAGAAAAGCTATGGCAGAAACAGAAAGAAATTGGGTAGACTGTTTGCCCGCTGTAAAATTGTCAATGCATATTACTAAGTGTCAAGGGAAACTTACTCCATTTGAAATCATACATGGTAAACCATATGTGTTAGAACAATTTTTCACTATTGCTAAAAATTTTTGCGTAAATTACACTGAAAATGACACAGTCACATACATGGCCAGACAGACAGAGAAGTGGAACAAGACACAAAATAGCGAAGTTGTATTGAGAGAACCGAGACCGAATCTAGTTAAAATTGGAGATTGGGTCCTTGTGAAAAATTTGAGGAAGAAACACTGGCACCATCCTAAGTGGGAAGGGCCTTATCAAGTGTTGCTAACTACTCCTTCTGCTCTCAAAATAATTGAACGAGTGACTTGGATACACCAGAGCCACTGCAAGCTGCTAAGAGGTGCTGAGGCTGAACTCCCATCGGGTGGCGAAGAGTAAAAGGCCAGCTACAAAGAGGAGGTGCGCAATAGGCTCCATCTCGTCTCGACCCTGGTGAAGAAACCAACGACTCTTCGCCCTCATAGGGGAGGTTAGACTTGGATCTAGGTCACGTGGTGGCTGAGGCTCTGCTATGTATGCATACTGGTGGGGGCAGGAAAGGTATATATAACAGTGTCTGTTCAAAATATCTATGTGCAATTGGGGTACCCAGGGGAGTCCCAGATGAATTTAAAGCTAGAAATCAAATAACAGCAGGATGGGAATCTATTTTTGTATAGCCTACTATTAACAAAAATGTTGACTGGATAAACTATATCTATTTTAACCAACAGAGATTTGTCAATTACACTCAAGATGCAATACAAAGGATACACGAGCAGTTAGATAAGACAAGTTTAAAGACATGGTTAAATAGAATGGCTTTGGATATGTTATTGGCTGAGAATGGGGGTGTTTGCTAAATGTTTGGAGATGCCTGTTGCACGTTTATCCTCAATAATACAGCTCCTGATGGCTCCATCACCAAGGCACCAAGGGCTGACATCCCTCTCGCTGGAGCTGGCTGAGAACTCTGGCTATTCTGATCCATTCTCTGACCTGATGGGACGGTGGTTTGGTCAATGGCAGTGGTGTCAAAAGTAAACACATTCGTTACTCAAGTTGAAGTATCGACTTAACCTCTTTACTCAAGTAAAAGTAAAAAAGTACAGGCTCTAAAATGTACTTAAAGTATAAAAGTAAAATGTAACCTTAATACATTTTTTTTTTTTTTAAACATTTAAAGCTAAACTAGTTGGACTTAAAGGAGCCATCGTATGCCCATTTTTCCACAAGTTGATATGGTTCCTTGGGGTCTCAATGAAATGTTTGTAACATATTTTGGTCAAAATACCACAAGAATCATTTCAAACAGCACCCTTTTTACCCTGTCAAAAACACCTCCCCACAGATTGACCTGTTTTGAGTGCCTGTTCCTCCCCCTCTCCCCTCCCCCCTCCTCCACGAGATGCGCTCGCCTAGCTGCTGCCTGCCCAGCTAGCCATTACCTTTGTAGAAATATGGCTACTGCAGATGAAGATAGCGTCGTGCAACCATATCGTTTTGAACCAGAGTCAGACCCTGAACAAGAAAAGGCTCCCGAACAAATTCGAGAAGTTAGGGCTCAACAGGACGTTTCTGAATGGTAAGTTACCTTTGTCACTTCTACATTTTTTTTTGTTTGTACATTGGCTAAGGTCTCACAGTCTTGTTAGCGGTTTTGAGAGCATAGTGGTGCTAGAGATTCGAGATACGTGAATAATTTGTGCATGTATGAGTATGTAGCAAATACAGTGTGTTTATGTAAGTTACTGTTTGTGAAAGTGTTTGTGTAAATGCAAGTAACGGGAACGCCATAAAGATATAAATGCTACATGAGTAAATTTCCATCTGTAAACTAAAGTGTTATCTTACAACAGTAATTGACCAAGCAGGGGTGGGGGTAACGTTTTTACCTCCATTAATTAGCGTTTAAACCTTGTTTACTTATTAAATCGTTGTATTTGATGACTTATGACTTATTTGATGACTTATGTCTGTAATATGAACACAACTTTCAAATAAACTTTACCTGCAAAGTTGTCACTTTTTAAAACTCTGTTTATACAGGTGTATTTGTGGCAAGTGTGATCAAATGCCTACGGAGCCTGAGCATGTATGCTGCAGGGAGATACCACAGGTAGTGTGAATTCATTTTGAATGGCACTGTAAATATGAAGTCATCATCTGTTTTATATTCCATGTCACTTACACTTTCAATATTCAAGGTTACAAGAAGACTACTGCAGCTTCAGAACCCAACTACATGTATGGTCGATCACCCAGGCCTTGAACCTGTGTGTTTGAACGTGTACTCACTACAGAATGCATTGAATGTTTATAGGGCAGATTATGGGCCTTTACGTCTAAGAGGAATAGAGCAGTACGTTTTTTTTTTTTTTATGCATGAGTTAGTAATTTCTGCAATACAAATATGACTGAGGAAAAAAATACAATAAATGACCCTTCCCTCTGTATTACTTTGCTAACTGCTCATTTTACACGCGTCAAATGTTGACATGTTACTTATCAAGCACTAAAGGCACACAAAACTGTTTCTATACACTTTTATTGTCAGAAAGATTGCTAGAAAGAATGCCACAGTGCTTTTTAAACGTAGTTATTAAATGTAATAGCTGGTACATATGTAATAAATACAAAAAAAGTATAATAAAAACTGATTACAAAATTACACTTTGTGCCATCTGTAGCCATACTGTAAACAAAGGAATACTTTATATATGTGTATCACCTTTTATTCTCTTATACAATGTAAACTTTGCTTAGACGTTACAGGTATTTGGCGTACAGAAGCTTTGTTGGCTGGTGTTGGGGCTATCTGGGCCGGAGAATCAGGGTCGTCCTGCCGTCCTGAGTTGTGCTCCAGATACGAAGAGTGTTCCCTGATGCTCAAGGAAGGTATACAGGGTTCAGACCTGCCCTCGATTGAACCTTGACACATAGCTGGCTACAACTTCCCGCTTGTCAGGTTTCTCAAACTGGGCAGAGAGATCCGCGGGTATTGGGATCTTCAGCACCTCATTCACATATGGGGCCGGGTCCTGAAAAACCTTGTGAAAGATGAGGTCCAACAGGTTATCCACGTACTCTGTAATACAAAAAAAAAATCCAAAACTTTTACATTGTTTTTATTTATTGTTTATATTGTATTTATTATTTTATTTTTATAATTATTTTGCAATTATATTATTCTATTTATTATGAAGACCATTTAAAGACAGCAGTTAATGTATATGTTATTTAAGTTTCACATACTGTTTGTACATTGTTTGACTTGGTGGAATTTCAAATAAAGCCTGTGACTCACGGAAGGTTGGCTCTGCTTTCACCGGCTTTGCAGTGCACGCCCTTCTTGTATTTTGGGAGGTTCACTTTAAATAGCGGCTCACCAGCTGAACTTGTTGCTTGGGGACGCCCAGCATTTTCATTGAAATGCAGGACTGCCAGGTAGAGTCTTTGGGGAGAAAATAATACTTATAAGAGCATGTGTGTATGCGTGTATAATAGTTTGTATAATACATAATAGGTATACATTTCTTTGAAAAAATGATCGTACTGTTACCTGCATAACATTCCAAGAAAAGGAAAGACTACGTTTTTGGGCGCAAAACGCAGAATGACGCTGTGGAAAGACTCCAACGACGAGGTCTGGTAGTGAGGGCTCAGCTTCCCCACATCTTTCAGAACCCTCTTGTTGGTCAACACCTTCTCTAATCTGCTGAAGGCTGGTGTCCCTGTAAAAAAAAAGGGGGAAAACATAACTATAGATTCAAAATGATTATGGCATTGGTTATTAGGTTTGTTTATATATATGTATTTATACATATAAATTGTACTGAGGCAACGAAATGCAGTTAGCATCTAACCAGAAGTGCAAAATCAGAAGAGTGCAGAGTATGTGCAAAGTGGTAATATAAAAATGTATAAATAGAATATATACAGTATGGTATAAGATACAAGTGATATGAACAGTAAGCAGCATGTTTTGGTAAATGCAGGTGAGTCTCTTAGCTGCTAAACACGTCGTTCATGAACAAAAAAAGTGCCCATTTAACATGTATGACCCCATCATTGTTGTGTCGAAGGTGTCAACAGGAGGGCTAATTGCCTTGAATCATATTTGCAGGCAGACTATTAACACCTCCACCCCAACACAAGCATTTTCAGGAATGTTTTTTGGATGAGAACTATTTTTCATAAAGACATTATACTTCGACACAAATTCCTCTCCATAGACATCCAAACGAACTATCTACTGTATAAGTAAGCCTAGATTAAAATAGGCTAGCCTAACTGTTCACACAAAAATTCGGTGGCCATATCTTTAGCGATTGATATACATCAGCTGGCTCCTACACACTACAAGATGCTAATGTCGCTAAGTTTTACACAAAGCCTATAATTTCACTGCCAGGTTATTTTAGTGTTAACATCTCGAAGTCCTAACAAATAGTTCACAGAAATGTTCTTGCTGTTTGCGGTAGGCACTATATACCCATGCAAACGTAAATTATCACACCTATTACATCCAAACGAACTGCTGTACAAGGCAGACATGACTAGCCTAATGCATCACATTGCCAACAGAAAAATTCAACACATTGGCCACATTTCTAGCGAACTTTTAACTGCTACAGCTATATACACCAGCTGGCTCCGAGGCAAGGTCTTACACGCTAATGTTAAAAAAGTTATAGTTATTTTTTAACTAAAGGTTATTGTTCGCGAAAATTACACATACTAGCAGTGCCGCCGCTCCCATAACGCACACTACGCGCTGTGCGTAGGGCACCAACTCCTGTGGGGGCACCAAAAAATAGGCAACTGAAAAATCATCATAGTTATAATAATTATAATGCCGATATTATTTCAGTATAGAAATATTAGGGACCTTTTAGGCATGTATATCACAAAACAGGCAGAACAAGAGATATATTTAATTGCTTAAAAAAAGTTACGCTGGTGCCCCCCCCCCCCCCCACACTCAACTTCCCCAGCTTGCCGTGGGTGCCCTTTCCTATCTCAGTGGCCTGACGAACTTTGACAGTAGGCTAGGTCAGCTTATCGAAAATGGCCTCAAAAAGACAACAGGAGTCAGGGGCAGACAAAAGAAAGATAAATAAACTGCGAGATGATGCCCGTGGCATCACTTTCAGGTAAGTCCATGTGTAATCATTGTTAAATACGGGAAATGTGCTGCTAATTTAATGGTTAGCCTATGCATACACCTCGAACTAGCTGACGTTATTGCTAATGTTAGCACACTCAAATATGTTATATGTTAGGTGCAAGTAGGGTTGCCAACCGTCCCGAATTGTCCGGGACATCCCGAAATATTATGGGTGATTTTGATTTGTCCCGTCAGGGACAGCTCCAGTCCCGTATTCCAATCACAGCCTTTTTTATTTGTATCCGTGAAAAGAGAAAAATATAACAGTTAAGTGTAATCTGTGCCCTGGAGACAAGCGCCTCTCAACTGCACTTGACTCCACAAGCATTTGTTACGCCAACACGAACAGGTGAAACTTGTAGCGAGAGATCATCATGCCTCGACTGAAGGACAGACTGCCCCAACTCAAATAGAGTATCTTAAATCAAATTAAATTGGAAGCTTGCACATTGACTACTGGTTGTTTTCATATTTCATATCAGCATTCTTTACACATAATGAACTGGTGTTAATATGTGTGAATATGAACTCATGAATATGAATTCGTTCATACGAAGTGTCACAGGCACCCATTATAATTGTAGAAGTTAAATCGAGGAGACTATAACATTAGCTAGATAACTAGCTATCATTTCATGCAAACGGAAATCTTCCATTTAAATCGTTTGTTATTAAAAGTTTCCTTAGCTAGCTAACCATAGCCTTAGCTAGATAACCATAGCAACCAAGAATTACAACTTTAGCTGCAAAGTTATGGATCTGGCAAGAGGTAAATAGCGCCCCCCTTGACCCATCTAAAACAATGTTAAAACTATGGCCAGGCAGTGAACTGCAACCAGTCTGAGTTACATAGGACGTTGAGACAGAGGCCCTGTTCGAAATGGGTTAAAATGCTGATTAACGAATGACGTTCTGATTCTGATCGGAGCGCGGGCCCCAAATTGGGCAGCCTTGGTCTAATGCTATTTCAAGAAAACAACATGAAATTTGAGAGAAACTTGTAATAATTGTCATGACTATTACTATGAACAATACATCCAATCAAGTACAGTAGTGGTTTGCCAAAATTACACTGAAATTAATAGGTTTATGGTATGGCTAATGAAACCTTGCGATTTTCATTATTGTTGGTCAGCTGTTGGCGCGCGCGCACACACCTGGAAGAAAGTGTCCCTCACTTGGGGTTGAGGAAGTTGTTCTTTTTCGTTTTAATAAAATGTTAAACGGGCAGAAACAAACTTTTTTTCTCGGGGGGGGGGGGGGGCATCGTAAAGGACTTATGCTTAGGGCACCAAAATGGCTAGCAGCTGCACTGCATACTAGTTCCCCAAAACGCAACAATGCTAACATCCCCCATCAACATTCCTAACGTCCCTAACCACCCACACTAAATGGTCAATGCACGTACCAGAATTATTTAAAAAAAATACTTACATTTGCTCATCTGAAATGCGATGGATAGATGGTACTGAACCCGCTTGCAAGGTCAATCTTGTTGCGAGTCCAGCATTATATTCACCCAGGTTGGCAAAACAGTCCAATTCAAAATGGTTTGCGCACACAAACAGAATTTTGCCAATTCTTTCCGGGACATTGCCTTCAAAAAATGAAATCAATCCATTTCGCTCTTGTCTCTTCTGAGGCTGGAACATGATGTATAGATCTGTGAGGATCTGTGCAGCCGACCACAGTGCATCTTGAAAACTTTTATTTGCTGCTTCGTTTGCTGCATGCTGCTAGCTAGCTATTCAGAGTATATCTGAGCTTTGCAATAACGGCTTTGATGCCCTCTGGCAAATGTTTTATATGTAACAAGTGTGTGTGTGTGTGTGGGGGGGGGGCGGGGGCTGGGGATGAGGTGGGGGGTGGGCCAAGGCCATGTAGGGAACCTCCCAATGTCTTGTGACAGGCCAAGACACGGGAATCTCATTCGTAGACTAAATCATGACGTTTCTGACCAAGAGGAACCATAACAAAGATCGCCAATGGTTTTTTTCCAGCGGTTTTGGGTTGGTAGACATGCCAGATACCCAAATTAACGTGGAGAAGCACTAAAAAAGTGGAATTTTCATAATATGGCCCCTTTAATATAATTGACACGACTGTAAGAAATAGAAGCTTAATTGAATAGCTGATGAGTGCTACATGGAGCCCAAGACATGGTAAAAAAATGTCATACAAAAATATAATAATGCTGTCAAAGACAACAAACTCGAAGAGCATGTTTTTCTCAAACTTTAATGGAATTCAAGTAGACCTCGACCCCATTTGCACATTCGTCTCTCATCAAGGGCCTTTGCAACTAGGTTCATAGTCTTTGCATATTCTGCCAGAAATGCAAGCTCGACAGGAGTAAACCTGTTAAAATAACTAATAAAAAACTCAAAATGTCATATTTTTTTCATGGAACACCTTCAATTTAATAACAAACCAATTATGTAATGCTAATCATCTGTGCCGAGGGTTAGTAAATATACTGTATATATAGTGTTTTATAGCTTTTCAATTCAAAGTCAAAGAATATAGGTATGGTTCAGCTTTAAAAATTAAAAGGGGCAGGTACATACATGGGTATTTTTAGTCACATTCAAATAGGGTGACCAGATTTGAGTTTGTGAAAAAGAGGACACTTCAGCGGCGACGGCCGGGGGGGGGGGGGGGGGGGGGGGGGGGGGGGGGGGGGGTGTTGGATGGATGGGTAGTGTATAGCACAGTGGCGTAAGGTAGTTACGACAGGCCCTAGTGCATGCTATTATCAAGGGCCCTAGTGCATGCTAGTTACTTGTTAAGAGGCGCACGCACACACACACACCGTTAGGCGTATATGTATATGTATATATATATATATATATATATATATACATATATATGATAGTTAAACATTCCTATGTTGTTATTATGTATAATCCATTGTATGCTTGTGTAAGAGACATAAGTGTAATGCTGAAAGAATGTTCTGTGAAACGCTCTTGCTTCAATAAACACCTACTGATTTCATGCTTGTGCAAGACATATTCTGAGCTAAAGGCCAGTTGTGGTTGAAACCACTTCTGCAAATCGATATTGTTGAGATTCATGGCTGTAATACTGTGGTGTGGTGAACATGAAGCAGTTTTGCAACAACAAGTGTCATTAGGCCGGTGCGCAGAGACTAGTGTCTTGTTAGGTCAGTCAGAATGGCCTGAGTGCAGAGTCTTGTAAGGTCAAGCAGAAAGGCCTGTTCCTAGGGATGAGACTTGTTTTCGAAAAACAGGCCTACAGGTGCAAGCCGATGGAGACAGCCAAGCATTAATGGAGGGGTCTCGGGATAAGAGATGCAGGTCAAGTCAAGGACAGGCGAAGTATCAACTCTGATATTTAAAGAGGTTGTTTTCACTACAACAATATCTTGCACGCACAGACATTTGCAGAAGGGACACCACTCTGAGCAGAATGTACAGAATATGAACATGCCCATATAAGCTTATGTGAGCACTTGTATAAAAGCTAGCTGCGCCCAGCTGCACTTTGGAGTCTGGTGCATGATCTTGTTCGTGTCATCTCTCGCCTTTTGCAAAAGATAAAGCTGGTCTCTGTCTCACTAATATTAACGTCTTAATATTAATTTTATAACAATATATATTACCAACAATGTGTTACAGGTTCTTTAAAAACACTGATGAAAGGCACGATTTGTTGCACACACAGCAGTTTACCCACATCTGAAAAACACATACACAGTCAAACAGGCGCAAACAACCTGTTAAATAGGTGCACAGCAGCTTAAATGATAGCAGCTGTGCAGGAGACGTTATTGCTATGTCCCTGTTGTAGTGGTCATCAGCTCGTAGTCGATGATGAGCTATATGACAAGGTAAAACATCTGTCTGACCACTACAACAGGGACATAGCAATAGCGTTTCTTGCACAACTCCTATCATGCAGGGCCTGTTCTAGAGCAGATTGCTCAGCAGTCCTCAGTCTCCCAATTTGCCAAGATGCTGATTGTGGATTATCACTCTGTAACATCCACCTTCGGTAAGGTGTGCACTGCCCTGCTATTGTTTCTGACATCTGTGACAGTGGCAACAGCCGAATGATCCTTTTCCAAAAGACCTACCTGAGGGGCAGCTTGGGTAGGAGAGGCTGAATGGGCTGGCTATCCTGTCCATTGAAAAAGCCTATCATGCATCACCACCTTTATGTTTGAAAGGCATCGTTAGGCTTGCATGTGTGCTTTGCCTCTCGGTCTTGACGTTCAGATTTTGCGTCTAAATTAGCTATATCGTATCGTCACATGATCAAATAGAGACTTGACATTGGACAACAAAATATATATATTACCCAGCAATCATCATTGCATATCTGTATATGACAACAATACCAAAAAATTTATAAATTATTCATTTAATTGAATGGATTTTTTAATAGTTTCCATAGTTCATGTAGGATAAGCATATCATTGTGTTATAGATTGCTACTGACTATTTCCCTTCCACAAAATAATAAAAACCATGACAGAGATAGGTTTGCCATTTCGAGGGTATAAATTGCATAAGGTACTCCAGAATCCTTAGAATAATTCATCTTAGATCACGGGTGTGTTACCATAGCGATACTAACAGGTTGCCACTTTTCATAAATACTAGTTTGTGAAAGACCCAGAGAAAAGCAACACAAATATCCGACGAGGCAAAATCCCGGACAATTTTGGAATCCCTGCCAGACGCATGTTTTAGGTCTCAAAAAGAGGACATGTCCGGGTAAAAGAGGACGTCTGGTCACCCTAATTCAAACCAACAGGACAGCTCAAAACAAATGTGACACTAAGGACTACATGAATTTTGGCTTGATACATTTTTCAGTTATCTCCCAGGACAATCACAAGCCTAACTAACACATTTCCTGTGGGAAACACTAATACATAAACTGAATATTAAATAGCCTTATATTAGCTTACTACTACTGTGCAGTGGCGTTTCTACATTAGGGCCACGTGGGGCATTGCCCCACCAGATCCCCATGGCGCTGTTTTGCAGAAAGCTCAATCTGTGCTTTGTGGCAAAATATATCTTATTTTATTTAATATGCATCGTAGCGTGAATGTGTTTGTGAATGTGTGTGTGAGAATTAGCTTGACTCACAAGCATTATAGTCCTGTTTTGGAGTAATTTGATTCATGTGTGTTTCTGTCTCTGTGCTTGCTCTGTGAAATGCTGCTCTCCGCTGTCCTTCTCTGCTCTGTGGGCTACGGCGCAAGCTTAAGACTGATGCCATGGAAACATTAATGAGCGTGAACCACACAGGCCAAAGATAACATTGGGAGATGGGGCACTATCAGATGTGCCCCACGAAATCTGCCTAGCAACTCGACTCGAATATTGCGAAAACCGCGAGAACTGTACCCTGTGACCAAGAAAAAAAACCACATAGTCAGATCATATCAGGCAGACCAATGCCAGTAACGTTACTTCTAGTTAGCTATCGCTAGTTTTCTAGTATTTTGGAAGTTTTAATTCAGACTACAATGAGGAATGTAGACTATTTATGTGAGGTGACATGAACTCATACAAAATTGCCCCACCAGAAATGTCAGGCTAAAATCGACACTGTACATTTTAGATCGTGGTAGTGAATTAGCCTACAGCTTATTTGTCAAACACCACAGAGAGCTAACTAGGTTAACCTGTAACTTAGGATCCTTCAGTAGGCAACTGCTAGCAAGCAAACCAAGGCATGTTGGCATGTTCCTCTGCTAGCCAAGCTGTCGCAAGCATTGTAAATCGACCATTATTATATATAATATTAATAATACAGATTTTACCTCTACATGTTTTGAATGGCAAAAGTTTGCACCGCATTCTCCATGAGTCCTTTTTTTGCTCCCAACGATTTCGAACAATTCTTTGAGGTAGGGCCAGGGATGTGGAAGGTTTTGCTGTTCTCCATCGCCACTACTGTCTTGCGTCTTCAGACCCTTCAGACATCTCGCCAGAGTTGCCATCTCTTTCTGACACTGCCATTGCCGCGCGTTGTATCATTTGTTCGCCTCTGTTGTCTTGTTTTGCGTCATGCGTAAAGAAGATGGATAGCCTAACCAATGAGTGTTATGGGTTTCTATGCTTCATCCAATTACGCTCGAAATCAGTATATCTGGATGGCGCCATTGATCTGTATTGGATGGCGCACATTTGAAACTTTTGAAATAAAACCGGAACCAAGAGTAACGAGCCTGTTTTAAAAATGTAAGGAGTAGAAAGTACAGATACTTGTGTTAAAATGTAAGGAGTAGAAGTAAAAAGTTGCCAGAAAAATAAATACTTGAGTAAAGTAAAGATACCTAAAAATTCTACTTAAGTACAGTAACGAAGTATTTGTACTTCGTTACTTGACACCTCTGGTCAATGGAAAGACACCATTACCAGTGTAATAATAGCTATAGCAATTATGCTTACAATTTTAGTGTTGTTTGGTTGCTGTTTGATACCTTGTCTTCGAGCTCTCGTTCTCAGGGCAATATAATCTGCCGTGGAGAAACGAGACATCCCTGCAGAGGAAAAAGACTATGCTCAGTCAACTGCACCTGCTTATGATGATGAAGTGTCTTTGCATCTCTTTGATTCCAACTCTTTTAATGAATTAACTGGGCGGGGAAAATCTACACAGAAGACCTGTACTGGGGATTAAAATATAATAAAAGGGAGGATTGATCGGGAAATGTAATACATTGTTATTCTATTTTTAATCTGATGCTTACATGTACTGAATTAAGGAACCAACTCTTGCAAAATGAATGATCAACGCCTCCGAATAATGCCACGTGCCTGCTTATGAAACATGTTTTGATGAACTATATAGACTGGCTGCTCCCAGCTCATCTTTGGAGTTTGTTCATGATATTTGGTTGTGTGATACTCTCCCTCTTTTGCAAAAGATAAAGCGCTGATTGAAATTCTGATTGCTGGTCTGTCTCATTAATATTAACGTCTTTATATAAATGTATCTAACACCCGTTCAATCCTTAGAAGCCCAAGATGGAACCGATCATCGAGGAGAGCAACGAGATCAAGAGGGTCCGGCAAAGATGTAGGCCAAACATCACTCTTAACCTCACCAAAACAGAGGAGAGAATGAAAGCAAGAAGCAAGAAGATCTCTGAAGCATCTCTGGAGGCTGCAAGCAGTTCTTTCTCTGGCCTCTCCGGCGGTGGCGCTGCACAAGAGAGAAAGAGGAAGGAGATGGGCAGGACTTCCGCAACGTGGTGTTAAATAAACGCACGTTGTCTCAGCTCCGTGTGTTAACACAACGTGTTTCAATTTTGAGACATTTCAACACGACAAAATGAGCAAAGCAGGAAAAAACGGAGGTAAGGCAAGCTGGTCGGAGCAGGTGGACCTGGGATGTTCTAGTATTAAAGCAGCAATAAGGAGTTCTGTTCCAAAGAAAGCAAGCTAACTACCTAAAAGGCATGCAAAAACCTTGCAAACACCACCAACAACCTAGTTGACACTGATAGACGCTTGCCAACACACTAACTGGTGTCTTTTGGCAGTACAGCTGGCAACGTCATGCTGTGAAAGCTTTTCTTCCATTTTCGCAAGGTGTTCCAGCCCGGAACACAATGCTACATAGGGCATATCCTGGATGGATAGTGGGAAAGACAGTTGTGTATCTGTCCTTTACATGACCATATGCTATAAAAATGTATTTGAGGATGGTATCAAAACTAGTTGCCTATAAAACCATACCTCAAAAAGTGTCAAATTGTTGCATAGTGTTACTTTAAGACAGAGAGCTAAGCTATAGCTAAGCTATCTTATGGTGTGACTCATGCTTAAGACATCCTAATGATTATACAGATGGCCACCAAATTCCTGAGAAGAAATCGGCTAAAGGGGAGATGGAGGAAAGGAACATGACAAGAAACATGGAGATCTGGACCAGTGAGGCCAGTGATGATGAACAGGAGAGAGAGAGGAAGATGAGCTGGGCAGAGCAGGTGGACCTTGCGTACCCCCTGGAAGAGTGTGAGTTCGGAATGCAGATTGAGGAATGACTGGATGTGGTGGATGGGATGTGCTAGTATTAAGACAGAGAACTAAGCTATAGCTACATTTCAGATTTACCAGTGAGGTATTTATAGAATATGTAAATGTGGAGATACCCGCTTATTTCAGTAATGTGCCAGTAAAGTTTTGCTTTGTCATAACAACTGGTACTATATGTCATCTACAGTTAAATGTTGTTGGGAACCAATTGCTATATTGTAACTAATTCCTGTGAGCTTTCTTGTATTTCACAGATTGGTGTGACTCCAGTGAGGCCAGTGATGACGAACAGGAGAGAGAGAGGAAGGAGATGAGCTGGGCGGAGCAGGTGGACCTTGCGTACCCCCTGGAAGAGTGTGAGTTCAGAATGCAGATTTAAGAAGGACTGGAAATAATATGAGACAGAGTATAGCTAAGTTTCAGATGTACTGGTGATATGTAAAGTTATTTATAGAATATGTAAATGAGTAAGAAAGATGCCCATTTGTTTCCAGAATGTGCCAGCAAAGTTTTGTCACAACAGCCGCTACTGTACACCGTCTACAGTTAAAAGTACCAAGTGCCATATTGTGACTAATTCCTGTGGGCTATCTTGTATTTCACAGATTGGTGTAACTCATGCTTAAGACATCCTCATGATTATACGGATGGCCACCAAATTCCTGAGAAGAAATCAGCTAAAGGGGAGAAGGAGGAAAGGAACATGACAAGAAAGATGGAGATCTGGACCAGTGAGGCCAGTGATGATGAAAAGGAGAGAGAGAGGAAGGAGATGAGCTGGGCGGAGCAGGTGGACATTGCGTACCCCCTGGAGGAGTGTGAGTTCAGAATGCAGATTGAGAAAGAACTGGATGTGGTGGATGGGATGTTCTAGTTTTAAGACAGAGAGCTAAACTATAGCTACATTTCAGATTTACCAGTGAGGTATTTATAGAATATGTAAATGTGGAGATACCCGCTTATTTCAGTAATGTGCCAGTAAAGTTTTGCTTTGTCATAACAACTGGTACTATATGTCATCTACAGTTAAATGTTGTTGGGAACCAATTGCTATATTGTAACTAATTCCTGTGAGCTTTCTTGGTATTTCACAGATTGGTGTGACTCCAGTGAGGCCAGTGGCGATGAACAGGAGAGAGAGAGGAAGGAGATGAGCTGGGCGGAGCAGGTGGACCTTGCGTACCCCCTGGAAGAGTGTGAGTTCAGAAATGCAGACAGAGTATAGCTAAGTTTCAGATGTACTGGTGATGTGTAAAGTTATTTATAGAATATGTAAATGAGTAAGAAAGATGCCCATTTGTTTCCAGAATGTGCCAGCAAAGTTTTGTCACAACAGCCGCTACTGTACACCGTCTACAGTTAAAAGTACCAAGTGCCATATTGTGACTAATTCCTGTGGGCTATCTTGTATTTCACAGATTGGTGTGAGGCCCGTGGTCTTGAACAGGAGAGAGAGAGGAAGGAGATGAGCTGGTCGGAGCAGGTGGACCTTGCGTACCCCCTGGAAGAGTGTGAGTTCAGAATGCAGATTGAGAAAGAACTGGATGTGGTGGATGGGATGTTCTAGTATTAAGACAGAGAGCTAAAACTATAGCTAAATTTCAGATTTACCAGTGAGGTATTTATAGAATATGTAAATGTGGAGATACCCGCTTATTTCAGTAATGTGCCAGTAAAGTTTTGCTTTGTCATAACAACTGGTACTATATGTCATATACAGCAGTGGTGTCAAAAAGTAAACACATTCGTTACTCAAGTAGAAGTATTGATACTGGAGTTTAAAAATACTCTGGTAAAAGTTGAAGTATCGACTTAACCTCTTTACTCAAGTAAAAGTAAAAAAGTACAGGCTCTAAAATGTACTTAAAGTATAAAAGTAAAAAGTAACCTTAATACATTTTTTTTTTTTTTAAACATTAAAAGCTAAACTAGTTGGACTTAATATAATTGACACGACGTAAGAAATAGAAGCTTAATTTAATAGCTGATGAGTGCTACATGGAACCCAAGAAATGGTAAAAAATGTCATACAAAAATATAATAATGCTGTCAAAGACAACAAACTCGAAGAGCATGTTTTTCTCAAACTTTAATGGAATCCAAGTAGACCTCGACCCCATTTTGCACATTCGTCTCTCATCAAGGGCCTTTGCAACTAGGTTCATATTCTGCCAGAAATGCAAGCTCGACAGGAGTAAACCTGTTAAAATAACTAATAAAAAACTCAAAATGTCATATTTTTTTTCATGGAACACCTTCAATTTAATAACAAACCAATTATGTAATGCTAATCATCTGTGCCGAGGGTTAGTAAATATACTGTATATATAGTGTTTTATAGCTTTTCAATTCAAAGTGCAAGAATATAGGTATGGTTCGGCTTTAAAAATTAAAAGGGGCAGGTACATACATGGATATTTTTAGTCGCATTCAAACCAACAGGACAGCTCAAAACAAATGTGACACTAAGGACTACATGAATTATTTTGGCTTGATACATTTTTCAGTTATCTCCCAGGACAATCACAAGCCTAACTAACACATTTCCTGTGGGAAACACTGATACATAAACTGAATATTAAATAGCCTTATATTAGCTTACTACTCACTGTGCAGTGGCGTTTCTACATTAGGGCCACGTGGGGCATTGCCCCACCAGATCCCCATGGCGCTGTTTTGCAGAAAGCTCAATCTGTGCTTTGTGGCAAAATTTATCTTATTACAGTGCATGAAATGCCCTGTATTGTTATCCAAACTTTTCTTATTACAGTGCATGAAATGCCCTGTATTGTTATCCAAACTTTTCTTATTCTTATTACAGTGCATGAAATGCCCTGTATTGTTATTCCTTCGTTTCTTATACTTCTTCTTCTTCTTTGTACCGACTTCTGCACTTAATTCAGCTCCTCACAGATTTTTGTGAGGAGATCATTTCTCCCCAACGGAGCGACACCAGACCGAACTTCCCGACCAAAAAATGTGTGGGCGTGGCTAAGTTTGTCTGGCATCCAGGCTAGGAAAGATGCCCATTTGTTTCAGGATAATGCCAGCAAAGTTTTGTCACAACAGCCGCTACTGTACACCGTCTACAGTTAAAAGTACCAAGTGCTATATTGTGACTAATTCCTGTGGGCTATCTTGTATTTCACAGATTGGTGTGACTCCAGTGAGGCCAGTGGCGATGAACAGGAGAGAGAGAGGAAGGAGATGAGCTGGGCGGAGCAGGTGGACCTTGCGTACCCCCTGGAAGAGTGTGAGTTCAGAATGCAGACAGAGTATAGCTAAGTTTCAGATGTACTGGTGATGTGTAAAGTTATTTATAGAATATGTAAATGAGTAAGAAAGATGCCCATTGTTTCCAGAATGTGCCAGCAAAGTTTTGTCACAAACAGCCGCTACTGTACACCGTCTACAGTTAAAAGTACCAAGTGCCATATTGTGACTAATTCCTGTGGGCAATCTTGTATTTCACAGATTGGTGTAACTCATGCTTAAGACATCCTCATGATTATACGGATGGCCACCAAATTCCTGAGAAGAAATCAGCTAAAAGGGAGAAGGAGGAAAGGAACATGACAAGAAAGATGGAGATCTGGACCAGTGAGGCCAGTGATGATGAAAAGGAGAGAGAGAGGAAGGAGATGAGCTGGTCGGAGCAGGTGGACCTTGCGTACCCCCTGGAAGAGTGTGAGTTCAGAATGCAGATTGAGGAATGACTGGATGTGGTGGATGGGATGTTCTAGTATTAAGACAGAGAGCTAAGCTATAGCTAAATTTCAGATTTACCAGTGAGGTATTTATAGAATATGTAAATGTGAAGATACCCGCTTATTTCAGTAATGTGCCAGTAAAGTTTTGCTTTGTCATAACAACTGGTACTATATGTCATCTACAGTTAAATGTTGTTGGGAACCAATTGCTATATTGTAACTAATTCCTGTGAGCTTTCTTGTATTTCACAGATTGGTGTGACCCCAGTGAGGCCAGTGGCGATGAACAGGAGAGAGAGAGGAAGGAGATGAGCTGGGCGGAGCAGGTGGACCTTGCGTACCCCCTGGAGGAGTGTGAGTTCAGAATGCAGACAGAGTATAGCCAAGTTTCAGATGTACTGGTGATGTGTAAAGTTATTTATAGAATATGTAAATGAGTAAGAAAGATGCCCATTTGTTTCCAGAATGTGCCAGCAAAGTTTTGTCACAACAGCCGCTACTGTACACCGTCTACAGTTAAAAGTACCAAGTGCCATATTGTGACTAATTCCTGTGGGCTATCTTGTATTTCACAGATTGGTGTGAGGCCCGTGGTCTTGAACAGGAGAGAGAGAGGAAGGAGATGAGCTGGTCGGAGCAGGTGGACCTTGCGTACCCCCTGGAAGAGTGTGAGTTCAGAATGCAGATTGAGAAAGAACTGGATGTGGTGGATGGGATGTTCTAGTATTAAGACAGAGAGCTAAACTATAGCTACATTTCAGATTTACCAGTGAGGTATTTATAGAATATGTAAATGTGGAGATACCCGCTTATTTCAGTAATGTGCCAGTAAAGTTTTGCTTTGTCATAACAACTGGTACTATATGTCATCTACAGTTAAATGTTGTTGGGAACCAATTGCTATATTGTAACTAATTCCTGTGAGCTTTCTTGTATTTCACAGATTGGTGTGACTCCAGTGAGGCCAGTGGCGATGAACAGGAGAGAGAGAGGAAGGAGATGAGCTGGGCGGAGCAGGTGGACCTTGCGTACCCCCTGGAAGAGTGTGAGTTCAGAATGCAGACAGAGTATAGCTAAGTTTCAGATGTACTGGTGATGTGTAAAGTTATTTATAGAATATGTAAATGAGTAAGAAAGATGCCCATTTGTTTCCAGAATGTGCCAGCAAAGTTTTGTCACAACAGCCGCTACTGTACACCGTCTACAGTTAAAAGTACCAAGTGCCATATTGTGACTAATTCCTGTGGGCTATCTTGTATTTCACAGATTGGTGTGAGGCCCGTGGTCTTGAACAGGAGAGAGAGAGGAAGGAGATGAGCTGGTCGGAGCAGGTGGACCTTGCGTACCCCCTGGAAGAGTGTGAGTTCAGAATGCAGATTGAGAAAGAACTGGATGTGGTGGATGGGATGTTCTAGTATTAAGACAGAGAGCTAAACTATAGCTAAATTTCAGATTTACCAGTGAGGTATTTATAGAATATGTAAATGTGGAGATACCCGCTTATTTCAGTAATGTGCCAGTAAAGTTTTGCTTTGTCATAACAACTGGTACTATATGTCATCTACAGCAGTGGTGTCAAAAGTAAACACATTCGTTACTCAAGTAGAAGTATTGATACTGGAGTTTAAAAATACTCTGGTAAAAGTTGAAGTATCGACTTAACCTCTTTACTCAAGTAAAAGTAAAAAAGTACAGGCTCTAAAATGTACTTAAAGTATAAAAGTAAAAAGTAACCTTAATACATTTTTTTTTTTTTAAACATTAAAAGCTAAACTAGTTGGACTTAATATAATTGACACGACTGTAAGAAATAGAAGCTTAATTTAATAGCTGATGAGTGCTACATGGAGCCCAAGACATGGTAAAAAATGTCATACAAAAATATAATAATGCTGTCAAAGACAACAAACTCGAAGAGCATGTTTTTCTCAAACTTTAATGGAATCCAAGTAGACCTCGACCCCATTTGCACATTCGTCTCTCATCAAGGGCCTTTGCAACTAGGTTCATATTCTGCCAGAAATGCAAGCTCGACAGGAGTAAACCTGTTAAAATAACTAATAAAAAACTCAAAATGTCATATTTTTTTCATGGAACACCTTCAATTTAATAACAAACCAATTATGTAATGCTAATCATCTGTGCCGAGGGTTAGTAAATATACTGTATATATAGTGTTTTATAGCTTTTCAATTCAAAGTGCAAGAATATAGGTATGGTTCGGCTTTAAAAATTAAAAGGGGCAGGTACATACATGGATATTTTTAGTCGCATTCAAACCAACAGGACAGCTCAAAACAAATGTGACACTAAGGACTACATGAATTATTTTGGCTTGATACATTTTTCAGTTATCTCCCAGGACAATCACAAGCCTAACTAACACATTTCCTGTGGGAAACACTGATACATAAACTGAATATTAAATAGCCTTATATTAGCTTACTACTCACTGTGCAGTGGCGTTTCTACATTAGGGCCACGTGGGGCATTGCCCCACCAGATCCCCATGGCGCTGTTTTGCAGAAAGCTCAATCTGTGCTTTGTGGCAAAATATATCTTATTACAGTGCATGAAATGCCCTGTATTGTTATCCAAACTTTTCTTATTACAGTGCATGAAATGCCCTGTATTGTTATCCAAACTTTTCTTATTCTTATTACAGTGCATGAAATGCCCTGTATTGTTATTCCTTCGTTTCTTATACTTCTTCTTCTTCTTTGTACCGACTTCTGCACTTAATTCAGCTCCTCACAGATTTTTGTGAGGAGATCATTTCTCCCCAACGGAGCGACACCAGACCGAACTTCCCGACCAAAAAATGTGTGGGCGTGGCTAAGTTCGTCTGGCATCCAGGCTAGGAAAGATGCCCATTTGTTTCAGGATAATGCCAGCAAAGTTTTGTCACAACAGCCGCTACTGTACACCGTCTACAGTTAAAAGTACCAAGTGCTATATTGTGACTAATTCCTGTGGGCTATCTTGTATTTCACAGATTGGTGTGACTCCAGTGAGGCCAGTGGCGATGAACAGGAGAGAGAGAGGAAGGAGATGAGCTGGGCGGAGCAGGTGGACCTTGCGTACCCCCTGGAAGAGTGTGAGTTCAGAATGCAGACAGAGTATAGCTAAGTTTCAGATGTACTGGTGATGTGTAAAGTTATTTATAGAATATGTAAATGAGTAAGAAAGATGCCCATTTGTTTCCAGAATGTGCCAGCAAAGTTTTGTCACAACAGCCGCTACTGTACACCGTCTACAGTTAAAAGTACCAAGTGCCATATTGTGACTAATTCCTGTGGGCAATCTTGTATTTCACAGATTGGTGTAACTCATGCTTAAGACATCCTCATGATTATACGGATGGCCACCAAATTCCTGAGAAGAAATCAGCTAAAGGGGAGAAGGAGGAAAGGAACATGACAAGAAAGATGGAGATCTGGACCAGTGAGGCCAGTGGCGATGAAAAGGAGAGAGAGAGGAAGGAGATGAGCTGGTCGGAGCAGGTGGACCTTGCGTACCCCCTGGAAGAGTGTGAGTTCAGAATGCAGATTGAGAAAGAACTGGATGTGGTGGATGGGATGTTCTAGTATTAAGACAGAGAGCTAAACTATAGCTAAATTTCAGATTTACCAGTGAGGTATTTATAGAATATGTAAATGTGGAGATACCCGCTTATTTCAGTAATGTGCCAGTAAAGTTTTGCTTTGTCATAACAACTGGTACTATATGTCATCTACAGCAGTGGTGTCAAAAGTAAACACATTCGTTACTCAAGTAGAAGTATTGATACTGGAGTTTAAAAATACTCTGGTAAAAGTTGAAGTATCGACTTAACCTCTTTACTCAAGTAAAAGTAAAAAAGTACAGGCTCTAAAATGTACTTAAAGTATAAAAGTAAAAAGTAACCTTAATACATTTTTTTTTTTTAAACATTAAAAGCTAAACTAGTTGGACTTAATATAATTGACACGACTGTAAGAAATAGAAGCTTAATTTAATAGCTGATGAGTGCTACATGGAGCCCAAGACATGGTAAAAAATGTCATACAAAAATATAATAATGCTGTCAAAGACAACAAACTCGAAGAGCATGTTTTTCTCAAACTTTAATGGAATCCAAGTAGACCTCGACCCCATTTGCACATTCGTCTCTCATCAAGGGCCTTTGCAACTAGGTTCATATTCTGCCAGAAATGCAAGCTCGACAGGAGTAAACCTGTTAAAATAACTAATAAAAAACTCAAAATGTCATATTTTTTTCATGGAACACCTTCAATTTAATAACAAACCAATTATGTAATGCTAATCATCTGTGCCGAGGGTTAGTAAATATACTGTATATATAGTGTTTTATAGCTTTTCAATTCAAAGTGCAAGAATATAGGTATGGTTCGGCTTTAAAAATTAAAAGGGGCAGGTACATACATGGATATTTTTAGTCGCATTCAAACCAACAGGACAGCTCAAAACAAATGTGACACTAAGGACTACATGAATTATTTTGGCTTGATACATTTTTCAGTTATCTCCCAGGACAATCACAAGCCTAACTAACACATTTCCTGTGGGAAACACTGATACATAAACTGAATATTAAATAGCCTTATATTAGCTTACTACTCACTGTGCAGTGGCGTTTCTACATTAGGGCCACGTGGGGCATTGCCCCACCAGATCCCCATGGCGCTGTTTTGCAGAAAGCTCAATCTGTGCTTTGTGGCAAAATATATCTTATTACAGTGCATGAAATGCCCTGTATTGTTATCCAAACTTTTCTTATTACAGTGCATGAAATGCCCTGTATTGTTATCCAAACTTTTCTTATTCTTATTACAGTGCATGAAATGCCCTGTATTGTTATTCCTTCGTTTCTTATACTTCTTCTTCTTCTTTGTACCGACTTCTGCACTTAATTCAGCTCCTCACAGATTTTTGTGAGGAGATCATTTCTCCCCAACGGAGCGACACCAGACCGAACTTCCCGACCAAAAAATGTGTGGGCGTGGCTAAGTTCGTCTGGCATCCAGGCTAGGAAAGATGCCCATTTGTTTCAGGATAATGCCAGCAAAGTTTTGTCACAACAGCCGCTACTGTACACCGTCTACAGTTAAAAGTACCAAGTGCTATATTGTGACTAATTCCTGTGAGCTATCTTGTATTTCACAGATTGGTGTGACTCATGCTTAAGACATCCTAATGATTATACGGATGGCCACCACATTCCTGAGAAGAAATCAGCTAAAGGGGAGATGGAGGAAAGGAACATGACAAGAAAGATGGAGATCTGGACCAGTGAGGCCAGTGATGATGAAAAGGAGAGAAAGAGGAAGGAGATGAGCTGGTCGGAGCAGGTGGACCTTGCGTACCCCCTGGAAGAGTGTGAGTTCAGAATGCAGATTGAGGAAGGACTGGATGTGGTGGATGGGATGTTCTAGTATTAAGACAGAGAGCTAAACTATAGCTAAATTTCAGATTTACCAGTGAGGTATTTATAGAATATGTAAATGTGGAGATACCCGCTTATTTCAGTAATGTGCCAGTAAAGTTTTGCTTTGTCATAACAACTGGTACTATATGTCATCTACAGTTAAATGTTGTTGGGAACCAATTGCTATATTGTAACTAATTCCTGTGAGCTTTCTTGTATTTCACAGATTGGTGTGACTCCAGTGAGGCCAGTGATGATGAACAGGAGAGAGAGAGGAAGGAGATGAGCCGGGCGGAGCAGGTGGACCTTGCGTACCCCCTGGAAGAGTGTGAGTTCAGAATGCAGATTTAAGAAGGACTGGAAATAATATGAGACAGAGTATAGCTAAGTTTCAGATGTACTGGTGATGTGTAAAGTTATTTTTAGAATATGTGTAGTGTTCTAAGGTATGAGAAATGATGGAGTAGGCAGAGCTTAACCAACAGGTACTTTACTCATGGCAGAACTAACATGGCATCTCCAGGAAGTGTCCCTTCTTTACATGAATACAACCTGTATAGGTTCTTCCTGTGCTGCATTAAAAGTACAGGACACAACATTTTCCCCTTTGTAGAAAAGTAGTAACCACCCTACTGAAATATGTACATGTATAATAGAAAACACATAGGTATGCAGAACAACTCACCCTTTGGACTGTAACATTACTGTGCAATTAAAATAACTCCAGTGCAATTAATACAGTAACAGTGTATCAGAAATAGCAGTGTTTCCCCTACCGTTATATTAGGGGGGCGCCCCGCCCCCCCAACGGCACCCCCGCCCCCCTGGAAGGTCAAGTTAATCTTGTTCAATTTTATTTTCTATAAAGCGCCAGATCACAACGGAAGTCATTTAAGGTTACCTTTCCTATAGAACAGGTCTGTAGCTTGTTATTTTATTAAACAAAATAAATAGCCTTATGTTATTTATCTTATTTACACGACGGCATGTAATTTCTGTCTCTACATGGTCGCGCGTTTACAATTCTCTGCTCTCTGTATCACGCATGGCGGAGTTCCGCCAAGATGCACACAAACACACACACACACACACACACACACAGACACGTGCGCGCACACACAGGTGAGCACGCTCCCACCAGCGGACAGAATTGGGCTTAAGAATCAGTGCACAGCTACGGACACTTTTAAGCTTTAAAAAACACATTTCCAGGCGTTCATGATCCAGCGGAGATCTTTTCCTAGGTAGGGTCGAGAATGAGGCCTAATGAGAATGGCTACAACAGACGTGGAAACAGAACGTACGCCCATGTCCGCACCGAAAATTCAGAAATAGATCTGGCTTGTATTTTTTATCATTTTCCGTGAGTTGTGTGTGGCCCTTTTTTACATAGAGTCTGGTAATACATCTATTAATTGTAATAAAATGTATTTATTTTGCTGTGAATAATGAAGGAAGCAATAAATCCGATTATTTCCCAAACCCTCAAGAGCTGTTGCCATGGAGATTTAACGTTACTTTCTGTTTGAAGATAAGGTAGCAGCTAGTGTTGAAGAATGGGTGACTTGAAATTGGACGACTTTAAATTAATGTATGAAATTGAACATCAACACCTATACGGATAAAATAAATAAAGAAGGATAGCAAAACAGATTGATAAGCCTAGAATGAGAACGGCAGAAACACAGGCAGGACCTTAGATGACGAGACAGATCATAGTGAGACAGGCTGTTTTTTTTTTTCGTCATATGAAGGCTGAGACATTCATAACATTTTATTCAGTCTTACTGATGGTCCTTTTGTAATGCCAACATGTGCACTTCGTTGTGGATAAGTAAAACCTATTTTGCTACATTTTTGTAGTCCTGGTAATCTTTTGTTTGGCATATTGGTGAGGTTATTAAAAGGACCATTTCTAAATCCTTTTGTTCTTGATGAATTAATGTTTGTTTATTAATCAGTTATTTTTCAACAAATAACTCAATTATAATTACAAAGAGGACAATTCGCAACTTTTTATCGCAACTTTCACTTGTTTTCGACAATTTCATTGCAAAAAACACCTAAAAATAAAAACTTTCATCGCAACTTTTTTGAAAAGCTCCTGCGAAATCAGGAATTTTAGGCCGCAAATACATGTATCTCAAAACATTTTCTTCCAGAAGCCCAAAAAGGTACATTGCAGAGACAAAAGCTGCATAAAAATAAAAAGACATGTTCCGATGTTTAGTTCAATGTACAGTTAAAATAATTGTTCAGTTGTTATATTGACTGCTGTCATTAAAAGAAACACATGAACACCATGATTCCTTTAAGCGTTTGTGTCGGTGGCCGCACCGCGCCCCGTGCCGCACCCCCCCCCCCCCCCCCCAAAGCTGTAAACCTAGGGGAAACACTGAATAGTGCATATAATCAAGTCAACAATCAACGGTCATCGATTCAAAGTGCAAGTAAACAATTGTATGCATCACAAGAATCGCAGTTTAGTATCACATTCTTAAGTATAAAAAGTCTTTCAGCCAGGTAGGCTGGCGAGTATCTCGTAGGGGCCTAGGCTCAGGTGTTTCTTCAGAGGGTTTAGTGTCCTTGTGTGTAGGTGTGTGTGTAGTAGTCGGAAAGCCAGGAAAGTGGGAGGCATTCCAGGTATTTCCATTACTCAGTCTGTATGTACCCTCACCAAGCTTCTTGCTTATTGTCAGAGGATCACTGAACTTCCTGTGTCCTCTAGGAACATGTAGTGGGTTTCTCACGCACACTGTGTCCCCTTTTTGAAAGGCAGGAGGACGAGCACCACGTCTGGCATCAGTGTACGTCTTCATTTTGTGCTGATGTTGGCTGACCCTGTGACGTATGTCCATGTCAGTCAATCTAAGAGCAGGCGGTGTTGAAGCAGGAGGCAGCAGTGTCAGCTTTGTGCGCATTGGTCGTCCATGGAGAAGCTGGAAAGGTGAAGGTGTGGCACGGTAGACGTGCAGAAAGTCAGTCACAGCTGGTTTCCAGGGCTGGTGTTGTTGAATGGCCAACTGTACAGTCTGTTTGAGCGCTCTGTTAAATCTCTCAATTTGTCCGTTGGCAGCAGGATAGTAGAGAGATGAACAGTGATGGCGTATTTGTCTTTCTTGTAGGAAAGCAGCAAAAGCAGCAGAGGTGAACTGAACACCATTATCTGTATCAATGCTCAGAGGATTGCCATGGCGGCTGAACACAGTTGACAGGAAGGTGATCACAGCTTCAGTGGTAGTGTGAGTGAAGGCAACCTCTGGCCATTTGCTATAGTAGTCGGTCAGAGTAATTGCGTACCTGCATTCTGGAGGGGCAATGTCGAATGGGCCCACTATGTCCACAGAGACCTCCTGCCATGGACCATCTGGCAGAGGCACTGGTTGCAGTGGATCTGGGTGCGGCTTAGCTGTTTTGTCATTCAACTGGCATAGCTGGCAGGAGCGGATGGCACTGAGCACCTCAGCGTCCATCTTTGGCCACCAGTAGAGTTCGCATAGTTGTTGCTTTGTCCGTACCACCCCATGATGAGGCTTGTGTGCGATGGCAATCAGGTCAGGATGTAAGTCTATAGGCACAATCAGTCGAGAGCCACGAAAAATGAAAAGTTCTTTGACTGAGAGTTCCCAGCGCAGCTTGTAGTATAGCAACAGGTCAGGGTCGAGGCCTTTGGGTGAAGGAGGCCATCCACGCGTGATCTGTGCACAGAGTTTTGTGAGCTCAGGGCATGTAGCACAAGCAGAGTCAAGGCAGACAGAGTGTGACAGGCAGTAGTGAGGAGAGCAACGTATTCAGGATCAGAGTTGTCACAGTTAGCAGGAGCAATGGAGCCATCAGGTGTAGGTGTAGTGGCGCATTCCAGCACCGGAGCAGGAGAAGTAGAGGCGTCAGGAGGCAGGATCCTGTTTTGCGCTATGCAAAGCTGTAGTGCGGTCATGATGTCTCTCCCCAGCAGTGGAGTCCTATTATTCACAATGTAGAATGTGCATGGAGCTGAGCTGAGCTGTAGTGACACATTCACAGACAAACAGCCAAGAACAGGGATGTGCGTTTTAGAGTAAGACACAAGCCTGACCTTGGGCTGAGTTAGCTGAACGTGGTTGAAATGGGGCACGTAGAGGATTTGTGGCAGGATGGATACAGAAGACCCAGTGTCGACGACTAAGTCCACTGTACAGGGTTGTGAGTGATGGTCAGTAATTTCCACTATGCATATAATTTTTGTAGTACCACTCGCATCATGGTCTGTGTATAACACTAACACTTCAGGGAGTTCAACTTCACGCACTTCAGTATGGGGCTCTGTAGAACGACATACTTTAGAAAAATGTCCAGTCTTTTTGCATTGCCTGCATGTTGCTGTTAAGGCTGGGCAGTTAGCTGCATTGGCTAAGTGAGCATCGGATCCACATCGATAGCAAGTTCTCTTTGTACTTTGATTGACAGGAGCATTGGCGCCAGTAAAATTTGTCCTTTCCCCTCTCCCCCTTCCGTTTGAAGTGTGCTGAACCGCCTGTACTGGAGCCACGTGCGAATCAGTCATTGCCTTGGCTTGGTGTGCAGCAGACTCGATTTGAGTAGCCAAAGTTAATGCTCTTTCTAAAGACAGTTCAGGCTCTAGCAACAGTCTTTCACGTATTCTTGAATTGCACACATTTTCTATCAATTGGTCACGTACGTATCATTTCGTTTTCACGATCACCAAAATCACAAGTTGACACAAGGTCACGTAGAGCAGCAACATACTGTAAAATTGACTCGTGGAGAGCTTGAGCACGTTTACGATAAGCATGACGCTCCGCCATTGTATGTCTTCGAATTAAAGTGTGCTTTCAATGCATTAACGGCTGTATCATAAGTGGCACCTGTGTTAGGAAGATTGTATAAGATTCTTTGTATCCTCCGTACCGAGGCAGTGTAGGAGAACAGCTCTTCTTCTGGCAACTGGCCAAGCATCTCCGGTCGCGTTGATAACGACCAGGTAGTTTTGAAAGATTTGAATCCACGTTTTAAGCGGCACAGCAGGCTCACCGGGGCACGGGAAGAAAAAAATTGCAGCCGTCATTTTCTCAGAAGTAAAATAAATCTCGTAGGCAGAGCTTAACCAACAGGTACTTTACTCATGGCAGAACTAACATGGCATCTCCAGCAAGTGTCCCTTCTTTACATGAATACAATCTGTATAGGTTCTTCCTGTGCTGCACTAAAAGTACAGGACACAACAATATGTAAATGAGTAAGAAAGATGCCCATTTGTTTCAGGAATGTGCCAGCAAAGTCATAACAGCCATAACAGGCGCTACTGTACACCGTCTACAGTTAAAAGTATCAAGTGCTATATTGTGAGTAATTCTTGTGAGCTATCTTGTATTTCACAGATGGGTGTGACTCATGCTTAAGACATCCACATGATTATACGGATGGCCAAATTCCTGAGAAGAAATCACTTAAAGGGGAGGAAGAGGAAAAGGTTTCCATGGATGACGCCCAGGTCCACAGGAACACATTTGACTTCAGTGAGTGAATAATGAGATCTTCTAATCTTCATAAGGTCATGTTTTGAAAATGATTGGGTAATCTAAATTGTTTAACAGAATTTGTGATTAGGAGGCTAAATGTTCCCTTTACTCATCATAGACAAACAGTGTACTGATTATATCTGGCTACAGCTGATGTCTTCATTTCCTACATCATGTGAATGTTACAGAGTGGCTGGACTCCAGGCCAGAGTGGCTCTACAAGGCCCAGGAGGACATGAGTGCCTTAGAACTGAGTCACATCATATCAAGTCTGATGCATGTCGGTGAGTGCGAAATATTATTTTTCTCTGGTGTTTTCTGAAGACCTAAATAAATTATTTACTTTGAAATGAAATTGAAGAATGTCATGAGATTAATTAATTTGTGATATATCTTTGTGTTTTTGTCTCACCGGATGTAATTTCAGCCCCTTTCTGTTCAGAAGATTCATAGACAACAGAGACACACTGGGAAGTTACCAGTTTTACTCTACCAAAGAAAAAGCCAAAATCTAGTTAACAATGCAAGGTGGTTACAAAAGACATAAAGGAAAAAGGGAAAAAGAAAACCTCACGCTTGATGTTACGAGCTTGCCTGACTCCCGTGCCAGACATACAAGTCACGAGACAGGCAAATTAAAGAAGGAGTCCTCCGCAATCGTGCAGAAAAATAACCACCACGTAAAAAGAAAACAGTATAAAGAATATTTACTTAAGATGCTTCCGGTTTGGAACATGTAGCAAGACGTGTGAACGAGAGTCTTAGGTAACGGTCTTTATAACATATATTTTTCATTTGTCATCTTTTTTTTTTTGCTACTGGAACATGCCGTCTAATCAAAAGAACAAAGATTCAGAGACTACAAAGTCGACGCTAAATAGCAAGGTAGAACATTTCAAAGAGGACATGGTCGAATTGATTCAATCGTCTCTGGTGCCTATCCAGGCATCTATAGAGACTTTTCACGAAACTATGGACACATTGGGAAAGCGAGTAGCTTCGGTGGAGATAACAACAGGCGAAAACTTTGAAGCCCTGGCTAAAGCTGAGAAAGCCATCACTGACCTACAAGCTATGAATGCTACGTTGGTTGACCGCATGGAGGATTTGGAGAACCGATCCAGGAATCCTTCGCATTATAAATGTGCGAGAGGCTAGCGATACCAAAGACATGGTGACACACGTCTCCACACTTTTGAAGGACGTCATGGGGAGCCAATTTAATACATTGCCTGAACTGGACCGTGCGCATAGGATTATGACACCGAAGCCTAAAAGTGGCCAACCACCTAGACCCATCATTGTTGCCTACCACAGGTATCAAGACAGCGAGCAAGCTCTGTGTTGGGCAAGGCAAAACAAAATAGTGTACCAGGGAAATACACTGAGATTTTACCCCTGAGATTCTACCCCAGTGCCGGTCTCTCCAGGAAACGCGCAGCCTTCAACAGGGGCGGACTGGGGGGGAAAAGTGGCCCGGGAGTTACTGTCAGACCGGCCCACTCAATACACGGCGCGCGGCCCACTCAGTACACAGCGCGCTGCCCACTCAATACACGGCTATTACACGAATAAAATGATACTGGCTATTGTAACACTCCAAGGTAGGTATAGCTAGATGAATATGGTTAACTCTGGGCTAGTATCAGATGGTTATACGTATTACTACATGTAACAGGTTAGAAAAGCAGGTTTAAATAATTGCACAAGATAATCTGTTACCTGTATTTCAGTTTCTTTTTAATCTTTTATTTTGATATCACAAGCACACTGGTACTGGGGGTCTCTGGTAGCAGCGTTCAGTGAGCAACTATAGGCAAATGAGCTCGAGCGACTTCCGGTTACGATTTTTCAAAATAAAAGTCCCGTATTAGCCCCGTGTTTTCTTAAACTATCAGAGATATTAATTTCATAGTAACATCAAAATGGGTTAAAAACGATTCACTGATGTTACAAAAGTATGGTTTTCTTGTTTTAATATAATGAACAATGACTAAACAGACAATATTGTATTAAGAAAAAGTAAAACACACCCCAATATGCTGATAAAAGGATTATGCCTTCATTAAAGTTGGTTGAACTTGTTCAGAACTGTAAAGAAAGGGTAAAATATGTTTAGCAGTCATTATTCTGGTCATTCACTGTGAAAAAACACTTGACACACAGATCACAGAGGTGAAAAGGGATTATCTCCAATGCCAGGGTATTGCCATGTGACACGTATCACACTTTGCTGATGAAACTAAAGATTGTGTCTCAATAAAAGTGGGGTGGAATATGTTCAGGACACTCCAAACATTAAATAAAATGTGTGAAGTAGTTGAGATTTACGTCCCTGAAGGCTCCACAATACTTTAAACATAGGTGATCAGACAGGCGAAAATGCATTATCTTCAATGGCAGGGCCATGTGACATGTATCGCTCTTTGCTGAAAAAACTAAAGATTGTGTCTCAATGAAAGGGGGGTGGAATATGTTCAGGACACTCCAAACATTAAATAAAATGTGTGAAGTAGTTGAGATTTACGTCCCTGGATGCTCCATAATACTTTAAACATAGGCCTACACACAGGCGAAAATGCATTATGTTCAATGGCAGGGCCATGTGACATGTATCACTCTTTGCTGAAAAAACTAAAGATTGTGTCTCAATGAAAGGGGGGTGGAATATGTTCAGGACACTCCAAACATTAAATAAAATGTGTGAAGTAGTTGAGATTTACGTCCCTGAAGGCTCCACAATACTTTAAACATAGGCCTACACACAGGCGAAAATGCATTACCTTAAATGGCAGGGCCATGTGATACGTATTACACTTTGCTGATTAAACTAAAGATTGTGTCTCAATAAAAGGGGGGTGGAATATGTTCAGGACACTCCAAACATTGAATAAAATGTGTGAAGTAGTTGAGATTTACGTCCCTGAAGGCTCCACAATACTTTAAACATAGGCCTACACACAGGCGAAAATGCATTATCTTCAATGGCAGGGCCATGTGACATGTATCACTCTTTGCTGAAAAAACTAAAGATTGTGTCTCAATGAAAGGGGGGTGGAATATGTTCAGGACACTCCAAACATTAAATAAAATGTGTGAAGTAGTTGAGATTTACGTCCCTGAAGGCTCCACAATACTTTAAACATAGGTGATCAGACAGGCGAAAATGCATTATCTATAATGGCAGGGCCATGTGACATGTATCACTCTTTGCTGAAAAAACTAAAGATTGTGTCTCAATGAAAGGGGGGTGGAATATGTTCAGGACACTCCAAACATTAAATAAAATGTGTGAAGTAGTTGAGATTTACGTCCCTGAATGCTCCACAATACTTTAAACATAGGTGATCAGACAGGCGAAAATGCATTATCTTCAATGGCAGGGCCATGTGACACGTACGTTTAAAGTATTGTGGAGAACTCAGGGACGTAAATTTTTGCACAATTATTAGCAACCTAACTGCAGCCGACGGTGATGACTCGCTGGCTGAGGGGCTAAACTGCTTCTTCACACGCTTTGAAGTTGATACACCGGATGTGACCACGCCACTTCCACTAGACCCCTGTAGCCACACCCTCACAGTGCAGGCACAGGAGGTAAGGCGTGTTCTGCGGGCAGTGAACCCAAGAAAAGCTGCTGGACCAGACGGTGTGACTGGGAGGGTGCTGAGGGACTGTGCAGACCAACTGGCTGGTGTGTTCACCAACATATTCAACCAGTCCCTATCCCAGTGCTTGATTCCACCCTGCCTGAAGTCCTCCACAATCATTCCTCTACCAAAAAAGACCACTGCCAGCACCCCTAACGACTACCGACCAGTGGCACTGACACCTATCATCATGAAGTGTTTTGAGAAACTGGTCCGGAGTCACATCACAACAAGCCTGCCACCCACTTTTGACTCCCACCAGTTTGCATACAGAGCAAACAGGGCTACAGAAGATGCTATTGCCACGGCTCTCCACACCACACTTACACACGTGGAACAGAGAGGGAATTACGCCAGGCTGCTCTTCATAGACTTCAGCTCTGCTTTCAACACGATCATACCAAGCAGACTGGTCACCAAACTGATGGACTTAGGGCTCTCACAGCAAATCTGCTACTGGATCAGAAATTTCCTGACGGACCGCTCCCAGAGGGTTAGAGTAGGATCCCATCTCTCCTCAGCTCTCAGCATCAGCATCGGCTCACCGCAGGGCTGCGTGTTGAGCCCCCTACTCTACACCATCTATACCCATGACTGCACTCCCACCCACCCGAGCAATGCCATCATTAAGTTTGCAGATGATACAACCATGGTGGGGCTCATCTCAGGAGGAGATGAGACTGCATACAGGGAGGAGGTGCAAAGGCTGTCGACATGGTGCACCTTGAACAATCTTGTCCTCAACACCTCCAAGACAAAAGAGCTGATAGTCGACTATAGGAGGAAAAAATCGGACATGCAGCCTATTGCCATCAATGGGGAGAGAGTGGAGAGGGTATCAGACTTCAGCTTCCTGGGCACTCACATCGAGGAGGACCTTTCCTGGACCAGAAACACCATTGCACTGCTGAAAAAGGCACAACAGAGGCTGTATTTCCTGAGGTTACTCAGGAAGAACAAATTAAAAAAGAAACTGTTAGTGTCCTTTTACCGCTGCTCTGTGGAGTCAGTGCTAAGCTATGGCATCTCGCTGTGGTTTGCCAGCTGCACGGCAGCAGAAAGAAAGGTACTCCAGAGGGTCATTAACACAGCGCAAAAAGTAATTGGCTGCTCTCTTCCACCTCTTGAGGACATTTATAAAACACGCTGCCTCAGAAAAGCCCACAGTATCCTCAGAGACTCAACACACCCTGGTTACCACCTATTTGAACTGTTGCCCTCAGGGAGACGCTTTAGGACCATCATAGCAAAAACAGACAGGCTGAGAAACAGCTTCTATCCCAGAGCCATCATAGCACTTAACAATGCACAAAACTGACCTGTATTTGTCTCTCTGTTGTGTTATATGTCTTGTGTTTTTATAGTGTAAATATGTATATATATATGTTCAATCTATATTTGTATTGTTTTTGTGTCTGAGAGCTGCTACCTCAATTTCGTTGTACTTGTGCAATGACAAATAAATATATTCTATTCTATTCTATTCTATTCTACATGGCAATACCCTGGCATTGGAGATAATCCCTTTTCACCTGTGTGATCTGTGTGTCAAGTGTTTTTTCACAGTGAATGGCCAGATTAATTACTGCTAAACATTTTTTACCCTTTCTTTACAGTGTTCTGAACATGTTCAACCAACTTTATTGAAGACATAATCCTTTTATCAGCAGATTGTTGTGTGTTTTACTGTTTCTTACTACAATATTTGCAATGATGCCTGTTTAGTCAGTGTTCCCTATATTTAAACAAGAAAATCATACTTTTGTAACATCAGTGAATCGTTTTTAACCCATTTTGATGTTACTATGAAAGTAATATTAATTGTCAATTTTCAGCTACATCTTAGTCATTATCAAAGTATCCTGTACGCTTAAAATGAACTCACTATATCTTACCTTGTTTTAAAGCAAGTTAATATAATGCACAGTTAACAAAATACCATTATAAAGTCTGATCTAGCGAGTAGACAGATTAGGACTTTATAATGACAAATAGGCTACTATAACTTTCAAACACGCTTTTAACTATTTTCCCGATCATTAGGACAAATGGAACAATAAAACTCGTTGCATATAAAAGGTTTTTATATTACCCAGTCGATTAACAGGGTTGTTTGTTGTAAAAACCTTTCATTTGATACAACAAACTCATTTTACTTCCTCGTTTCGTTTTACTTCCTGGGGTTATTCTGGGTTATCGTTGCTAGCAGAACGGAACTGTCTCTGGTAGCCCCCCCTGTCTCCCCCTGTTTTGTTCCTCTCTCCCCCCTTCCTCTTTCCTGTTTGACATATGCTGGGAATGAGGTAGGTGGTTGAGTTTCATGGGGATAAAGAATCTAATAAATATTGCCTTTAAAAATAGGCATCTAGGTTCTTATATATCTTCTTATAACTTATTATTATTATATGTATTATATATCTTAACTATTTATATGATATATCCCTCTGACATATTGTTTATATGTTTTTCCCTTTTGTTACATGTGGGGGCTAGCATTGAGAGTGAAGCTAAGATACGGTAGCTCACCAAACTGTGTGTCTGTTGGTGTGATTTCACAGGTGTGATAAAGTTTTTACTTATTTTTCTTAATGTATATACTGTATTACATGTCTGTTCTTAGTTTTGCCTGTTTGACATATGCTGGGAATGAGCATTGAGAGTGAAGCTAAGATACGGTAGCTCACCAAACTGTGTGTCTGTTGGTGTGATTTCACAGAAATAAAGATACATCTCAGCAACTGTTGTCCACGGGTCACAAGTATTAAAAAAACACAACGCAGAAGTTACACCGGTTACATACAGAACCTTAAGGAATGAATATCCACACAATAAAGAAACTGGAATCAGAGGGTAGAATTAGTATGAACTATATTGTAGAAATTAACAGAATAGAACATACGATGGGGTGTGAACATCAGTGGTATCAGTAGTGTTGCATGCTGGGTGTGTGATTGTGTGTGTGTGTGTAGGGGTGTTGAAGGTGCATAACAAAACAATAAGTTAAGTAACAGATCCTAAACTAACTGCTGGCCCGGGTGCATTATAGTCCCATGATAATAATAAACAATATCAGTATACTCATGTGTTATTATGACCTCACTATCTAATCTAGATAACATATTAACATTGTTTATAATGTTAGTGTTGTGTGTAACACGGTGATTTTAGCATACCAAGCTAGCTGGTTAACTTATTTTACATAAGTTATTAGATATTATAAGATTGCCCTCTTTACAACTACCACCATGGATAGCTTGCTCATCGATTGTAGGCAAATGACTACGGCTAACATGTTTAAATAGATAATCTCGATGATGATGACAACAGCGCCAGTTTGCTTATTTTACCTGATCATAACGGTCTCAATTTTGGACATTTAACCACCTAACGTTAGCTAGGCTAGTTAATAGGGAACGTTACCTCATCTGTGAAAAGTAAGCTAACATTGGCCAAGTCAACGCCACAATTTACCTTGTATCACTGACACTGTCACGCGAAATAACAGTCGTAAATGGTCCAGAGTTTTCTTAAATGCAATTCCTCAAAACCACCAGATGCCCCACGGGCCGCTCCATGTTAGAAGGGCTGACTGCACACGTCACTACGGTTGCGTGCCCTGGCGGGGCGTGTATATAAATCCAGGTGCGTTTAATTTAAGAATCCTCATCCTCAATCCGCACAGCTGAGAACACTTCGGCTGTGTAAGAACCAATTTTCAGGTGTTCATTAATAAGGTGGAGATCAGAAGTTCAACGTAAGAAACGAAGTCCGTAAGAACACATTTCAGAAGACACTTCAGAACATTTTCGAAAAATAAGCACCATGAGTGTGAATACAGATCGCAAGGAGGAGTATAAAATTCAGTCAGTGATTTAAACTTATTAAAATTAGTAGAGGAAATAATGCGTGTTCTGAGTAAGCCTATATGGTAAATAGTTAAAGGTGCCGGCGATGTTTCAGGGAGGGCCAGTTGGGGATGGAAATGGGCCGGTATTTTGGACCATCAACCTCGTCGGCCCACCGGGGATTCCCCCGGTATCCCCGATGGCCAGTCCGCCCCTGGTGGTAGGACAAATTGAGTTGACTTTGACTGACTATGACTTACGTGAACCCCTTTCATTGCTGACGACCCAGAAGACTTCGAATTTACATTTGATACCTATGCATACTTTGAATTGACTTTTAACACTGTGAATATTTTTTAATCGAACATTGATATTTTATTAATTATTTGTGAATGTTAGATTTATTTAGACAAGGGTGCACCCGAATAAGACTTAGGATTTGTTATCTGATATTGTTATTTATTGAACTGCACTTTACACATTTTATTTATTTCAATCCATTTATTTTATTTATATCATACATTTTATATATCCATTCAACCTTATTAATACATGTACTAATTATTTTTTAAATCAAATCTTAACTTGTGTTGCATCCATCTACCTCCATAGTCTTACCTAGTTTTTTCTGATACTGGTCCAAGTAAATATATACTGTATAACCCACACTCTTTTAATTGAGCTGTGAGCTGCGTGTTACATATGCTGAGGCATCACAATGGGCCAGCTAGTAGTGGGGTGTGGCATTCCCCTGGAGGGCTGGCTGCCACACCACAATATGGCCACCATTCAAATGACTACAGCTCCCAGAATGCAGCAGGCCCCCAGGTGTAGGTGCTTAAGGCAATTAATTGAAAGGGCTCTTAAAAGGGGTGGTGCATGTGGTGAGAGAGAACCGGGTGGAACTAGAGCACACGGAGCACGCGTTCTGTTGCGTGGAGTGGTTTTGAGTTTGGGGTAATTGCTAATTGGCTAACTAGCCAATTAGCATGTGCACAGGTGCTTGTTTGGAGAGTGTCCTTCGTTTCGTTTGTTTGTGTGTGTTAATGGGTTGGTAGTGTTTTTTGGGGTTGTGAAGTATTTTGGATGATTTGTGAATGATGTTTGGAGTTGTTTTTGGTGTGAAGTAATAACATGTACTTGTGAAATATGTTTTTGTATTAAAAAAAAAAAAAAAAACAACCGGAAGGATAGCCCCAAGCCGGACAGGAGCTGGACGAACCCACTCGAAGCCGACTGCCACAGGAAAGTAACAAGAAGTTGTGTTTATTGTTCAACCCTGAAGGAAGAGGGACAAGGACATTTTGTGTTGGACTTTTGTGTTGTGTTTCAAGAACCTACCTTTGCCTTTGTTTGAGTTATAACCTGAGTTGTACCTTTTTATAAGTGAGTTTACCAAATTAAAACTTTCTTTTAACCTCCAATCGTGACTGAT
>NW_024880008.1:0-46004 GCF_900700415.2 Clupea harengus | reverse complement strand
CGCAGAAAATTGACTTCTCACATTTCTTTAACTGCATGTTGAGGAAGTGTGTGAAGTTTCTGAGTTCTCCCCAGGAGGGAGTTCTGTTGTCACAGTAACGCATAAGGCATTCTAACCACTCCTTTGGGGAATCTTCACAAGTTCCAGGTTTGAATGAAAAACCTTCCAGCTGTATCTGATCATATCTTTTGAAGTATTGATATGTTCGCTGGAAGGCTTCACTGGAAAATTCTGCCTCATCCATTAACTGATACTCTTCATCACATGAGCCTCCTTCAGTCAGGTACTTCTGTGTTTCCACTGGTGACAGGCATTCTACCTTTGGAAACATTTCCAAAAATGCTTGTTCCATTTTGATAGACATCTGTGGGATGCACAAATGCAATTTGTTAGATGGATTAGTTAAGTATTTCTCAGAAACAAATATTACCAATCAAATGAGCATATACCAAATAGTGTTTCATACAAAACGTCAAGTACGTTTTTAGTGTACAGAGCTAATATGTTTAAAACAATATGCACAATAATACACACCCCATGTTTAAAATGAAACACAAATGATTTTCTAAAATGGGCATCACAATGACAATTTGATTTCTCATCTTATTTTGGGTCCCCTACTCACTAGCATTAGTTTACCTCAGAGTTATGTCGGTCACATTCTCTGTTTGTTCGTTTTGTGTATTCCACCAAGTACACGTGGGAGTTATTGCACCTCCACATGGATCCATCTGGACTCTGGAAGCATCTCAGCACAAACAGCTGGAGCAGGAATGAGTAAAGACCCTTGGATACCTGGAAATACAATTACATAATAATAAAGGCCAAAAATTCAAAGGGACTCAAAACCTATGTGACTTAAGTGTTGTTAAATATTGGATGTTCTGTCTCACCTTCTTTATTAGTCGGAGTATTTATACGGTTTCTTTTTCTTTGATTTACACAGGAAAATATGTTCATTTCCTTGAGCTATTATGCTATATTATTACTTTAAAACAATGTTTAGTGTAATTTGGGCATGCTAGATTGAGCATCTAAAAACCAAAGCAGTACAGGCAATGCTCCCACTTACCACAGGGGGCACATCAAAGTGGAAGATCCTGGGCACTGTGTCTGTGGGCTTGTCCTCATACAGCTGAAACTGCTGGATGATGTGTTCTGGTCTCAGCTGTGATTCACTGAGCCGGATGGTTTTATGGGTGAAGCCTTCCTCTTTCAGTTCTTTCATCGATGCATTTATAAGGCTTTTCACATAAAGTGATTTTCCTTGGAAAACATTAATGCCAGTTAATTTACTACACAATAGATGGAAACACATTAACACATAAATAGTAAATAGGAATATACATACTGTATATAGTTAAATTACTATAATATATATATGAAAGGATTGTGAAAACAATGCATTCATTCTGATGAACTAAATATAGAAAAATAACTTGTCAAACAACTAACAAACTAACACACTCTATATTCCCCCTTGACCCCTTGTGTAGGTTCGACAGTGAAACGGCATATCAGAAAACCAATTGCCACTTTTGATGTGGAGCTAGCATTACTGTTGGGCTTTATTGCTGGTTGGATTTTAAGTCTACAGCCTTATCTAGTAATTATTGTATGCCTACATTGCATGGTTTTTGAGATTTACCATTTAGAAACATTCACGCTAAAACTTCTGAAAATATGCAACGGTAATTTGTGAAACATTTCTAACCATAACTGTAAGAACAAGCTGTTATTCCACTATACTATAGTCAATTTCCATTTAAATGCAAATTTACAACAGACGATGTCTTCATTGTGATTGAGCAAAACTCTTACCCATGCCAGCATGCTCCGAGAAGACAAGTTTGGTCCTCTGTGAAAATTGCTGAAACTGGTGTAATTTTGCAAATCCATTCCCAGCCCCAGAGGCCATTTTGTGATGAGACTTGAGGTACTGTTTAATCTCTTGATTACGGTTTGGGTTCTCAGAAAGTGTTCTTTTGTAATTGTCAAAGGCAGTAGCAACGTAACTATGATTGGCTTGTGAATCATAACAAAGGATCAACATGTAAGTTGGTTTGTCTTGCGTTTTTGATAGTTTGTAGAATATAGACTCCAGTTTTCTTGAAACCTCATGATTGAGTTTGTCTGCATTTAACAAACTGTAGATCTTCTCGTGTCTGCTGCCAGACAGCAGAGCTCTTCGGAGGATCAGTTCCACCTCCTCTGCTGTTGTCTCTTGAGTACAGATCAGGATCTCATCGTAACTTGGCAGAGGTTGCTTTTCATCTTGGTATACCGACAGGCAAAATGGAGCCATCTCAACATCTTTACAGGAAATGAGATTGGGTTTTCCAGCTTCCAAATCACCAGGTAGTTTTCTTTGCACTGTGGCTGTTGCAGAATTATCAATGTGCTGTAAAGTTTCTCCCAGCACATCTAAATCAACAAATTTGTCTGACACAAGTCCTGAGAGTTTGTTGAGATATGTCTTCCAAAGCATCACAATCTTCTCATCAGAGCGGGTTAAGTTTTCAAACATTGTTGAAATCTCCTTCTTTGTCATTGTAAAAGATGATGAGTGTCCCCCTTTGAATTTCATTTCACTATCAAGCACAGCCTTTTTTGTGTTCTCGTATCCTTTACACCATTCTTGGACCCAGTCATCATCATCTTGATACTCTTCAATATGTTCCATCACACATTCTCGATATTCATCAATGTTTTCTGAAGTAGTCATTCCCTCATGTGCTTGCTGTTCACAATACATTATTGCTGCCTTGATCACTTCCTCAGGAAATCCAAACCCTTTACAATACTTCACGAGATCTGGATAGACATAAAGGAACTTCTTGAGCTGTGCAGATCCTTGTGTTTCACTATCTTCGACAGGGGTCTCGAGTGCCTTGGTAAGGGAATGCTTCACATCTTCGTCCGTGATATCCTCCTTCATGATGGACAACATGTTGAGCAGACTTGCACTAATCTTATCTTGGTGCATGGAGCAGCACAGATTCACCAGCTGCTTCGCTGTGAAATGATTCAGAGAATAGTATCTATTCCTTTTTGTCTCCACATACTTCAGCCACTCTGAGAGGCAACACCTCATGCTTTCATGGAGTCCCTTCAGCTCCTCCAGCAGAGGTCTATGTCCTCTTATCTTCACATTGGTGATTCCAAAGTTCACCCAGATTTTGGTTTTATGTTCATAGTTACAGTAGGCAGTCATTTCCCAGTCTTTGAAAAGAACATGACCAGCATTACAGAGTTCAAGGAAGGATCTACCAACATTGATGATGTGCTCCAAAACCTGGAAAATAAATCAAGACAAAACATCAATTCATATTTAAAATTTGTGTAAACACACACAAAGACTAAGGAATTGAGACTTTTGCCAATCACACCCTCTTTCTCAAAGACATTGAACTACAGTGTCAACAGGGTCAAGCCTTCTTAACCCTTGAATTGATTTCATATATATATATATATATATATATATATAATTAAAAGGCAGATAACTTCCTAAGAAAGAAAGAACAACTCGGGGTCAACAATACCTGAGCCTGTATTCAGAAAGCATTTTATCTTACCACTAAGAGTCCTCCTTCCACTTAACTTGGAAGTCAGACTTGCGCTGCATTAAATACCTCAATAACGCGATTTACCCCAGAGCATCTCGCATTATACTTTGCTACCTGAGACCAGCTTGCTTGTATTTTACCTGCAATAAACCAAGCAAAACAACCATGCTTGATGTTTGACTGTGTTAGGAAAGTTGTTGACTTGCTAGTTTGTTATAGTATCAAAGTAAGCAAATTTCAACAGCTAGCATCTTGTTAGCGATTAGCAATTCCTCCGTTGTGTTGCTTTAAGAAAGTCCTTAATGTGTTGTGATTATTAGACATATCTGACTACTCTTGAGACTCTCTGACTGATAGCCAAAAAGTGTCCGGGTTACGCAGTGTCCGTTTAGGCACAATATTAAGCGACTAAAAAGTAGCTGATGGCTTTTGAACGACTCTTGAGACGCTCTGACTGATAGCCAAAAAGTGCCCGGGTTAAGTGGTTTTCGGGTTACGTAATGCTATCGTTGGTATAGCAACTGTCACTCAAGAGTCGTTCGAAAGCCAATATTACATCACCCAGGCTCTTTTTGGCGCCCGGTCACTTTTTGCCATGACAGCTCCTCTGCCGATTCTGGGTCGGGCAACGGTAGCAGCCCTGACTCCTGCTCCGGGGCCCCCTTCTCCTGCACCTCTTTCCCCCACTCCTGCTCCGCCGATGACGGCCACTCCCGCAGCAGACCAAGTTCCCGCTGCCGACCCAGCTTCCACTGCCGAACCAGCACCTGCATCACCCGCTGCTGACCCAGCGCCCGCAGCTCCCACTGCCGGCCCAGTACCTGCAACTCCCGCTGCCGACCCAGCATCCACTGCTGACCTAGCACCAGCCTCCGACCCAGAACCCGCAGCACCCATGGCTGACCTTGCAGCCCGAGCCGTCGCTGACCCTGCAGCCCCAGTCGTCGACGACCCTGCAGCCCCAGATGGCCTTCTTCCACTTGTAATTACTCATTATGGGTGGGTTGGGTGTTGGTTTATGGTGCCTCTAACAAACACTCCAAGACTACACTGTACCAGTTGTTGATCTTCCCACCCCCCTGCTGGGACTCTTATCTCTATCCTCTGTCTCTGGCTTTGTCCCTGTGCTAGTCCATGCCAGGGTGAAACCAGGGGCAGGGAAATTAATTTAAGACTGCTAAGTGAAATATCGCATTGGAAAATGATTTCTTTGTCATGTTTGGGCTTATTTGAATGCTCTCAGTGTGAGTGGTAGAGTGGTCTCAGTCCTGCAGCTGCATAGATTAGTTTTAACATGGAGGTGGGCAAATCCCCTCGTTGGGTGAGAACCCCCTATATTTGTCTGTTGAAGATTGGAGCATTCTGTACAGGACTCCCACATGCTATGTGTGTAGCCACCTTCTAAGCAGCCAGGTATGTTTGCATTATCTAAGTGTTTTGAATGTTTCTTATGTTTCTTTTAGACTTATAACTTTAAGTTATTCATCTTATACTTGTTGAATCTGTTAACTGTATTAGTAACTTGTACCTGATTAAATACATTGTTTAACTCTGACCCACTGTGTCCTCTGTTAGAAATTCCTAAGTAGAGAAGTATTCTTATGTAACAGTGTTTCCGCAATGACTGGCTAGGGGTAGTTTCATCCCCAAAGCAGCATAAAGTGTAAGACTTTGGGTTACTGGCTAACTCAAATGGACTATACACTACAACTGTTTATTGTATTATACAGCAGTGGATTACCGACCAGCCTCTGCACTGAATGGAATGTTTATACGGAATCGTACGGGAGCCTGGCGTCAATCTGCTATGCTAAAATGTATTTAGTTTTTCAATAGCCTGTATTTTATTTTCATTTGAATATTTCGTTCCTGTAATGTAATTGGTTGTATGAGAATTTGACCCTTGAACTGATTCTGTGGTAACGGAGCTGGAGGGTTAAGACGTGAGAGAACGAGAGAGACACACGAGGATAGCAGACGGCTAGTTTGAGCTTATTATTCAAGATTTGCACACTGTACTGTATGATGGAGATCATTTCCAAACACTGTTAATGACTTAAGAATATAATAATCAAGTGCTTTGTAATATTAATTACCTTATATAAATCATGTACTTATGTAAGCAGGAACATGGCTTTTCTGTGTTTCTGCATGTGTGTAACTTAGAATATTAGGTGCCACTTAGTCTGCATATGTACAAGAGCATGTTTAGACCAGAGGTGATAAGAAGGTTCGAACTGTGCTTCTTCCAACCTTGCAAAACTTCCATCCTTCCATGGTGAAAACATGCCTCAATAAGTGGGGATAGTAAGCATATATTTGTACTTCTTATTTATATGTCATGATAAAGCTGTTTAATCATTCATTATTGATTTTATTGAGTTAAATCCCAACTAAAGAAAGAAATATTGTCTAGCCATAGACAATCACTGTTCATACAATCCCCAGTCAGCCGGACTGGTAGAAAAGAATGAACCAAGCTATTAAAAGCAATTTGAGAATCCAAGAGTAAAATTAGTGAAATTAAGCATGCATGATCACTGTTTGAAATGATGTATGGAAGAATCTACACTGCCTAAACTCTTAAACCATTTGCTAAAACAGACAAAGAGATTGAATATATATTTGCAGAATATATGGCAAAGATGATGTCGAAACTAAATGCTCTCAGACTTCTCTCCCCTACACAGGAACACTGTGAGGCTGAAACCAGGGTTGGGTCAGGAGATTGTGTCCTAATTAACAGCCTCAAAAGAAAACACTGCCATTCGCCCAAGTGGGACAGACCATACCAAGTGCTACTGTCAACACCTACCGCAATCAAAATAGCTGAGAGTGACACGGCAAACGGGTAAGCCTGCACACGGCTGAGGCAGAGGAATAAAGATCATCTTTCTTTGCTGTTTCCAGGGACAAAGAATTTAGAGAAACTGAAGCCTGGAAGAAACATGTCAACTTACTCTTAGCTATCAAGTGCACGTGTAAGATGTGCCATCTAGGACACCTCGTGTCGTAGAAAAGAATGTTCACATCTTCCTGCCCAATGTGACTACATACAACAGCCAATGTGTTCTGCAGAATGTTTGCTGATGATGGGAAATAGGGCGTTTAATGAGACAGCTATACAGCATGACTGTTCACATTTTAACTGGCCCTACATGCCAGACAATGCTGCTCCACCTCCACACATTATTAGAAAAGATGCCCTGTTTGAATGCTATTTAAAACCTGGGGGAAAGAATGATGCACACCTAGGACACTGGACATAATGTAAAACCATTACACATGTGATTGATAATGGGAGAGAAATACAGTTAAATACTTCCACTGAATGTAGAATAGCGGGATGTGTTTGAATGGCAGACTTCTTGAAGTACAGGATATAGCCATAGCTGATATGTGGGGATGGTGAATTAAGAGCTACACTGCCTGTGGGTTGGTCTGGGACTTGTGCTAGAACAATGTTGGTACAACCTTTTCAGATTACCCCCAGGTCCAAGACTCACCAGTACCTGAGGAACGTTCCAATGCATTCCGTACGAGGGAGGAGAGAAGCAGGGGATGACAGCGAGATCTGGTTTGATGGCCTGGGAATTCCCTGAGGCATTCCAGACCACTACAAAGCCTTGAACCCAGCAGCCAATGGCCTGGCATCTACCCTCTGCCCCTGGTGCGTCATCGGAGCACACACAGATTGGATTAACTTCCTTTACTACGCTGAGATGAAGTTCCAAAACCTGACCAGAGACGGACTACAAAAGATCAGAGAAGAACTACACGCGGCAAAACTTCTCACTGCCATGAATGGAGGCATTTGTGTCATGCTTGGTACTGACCAATGTTGCACATATGTCCCTGACAACACCGGAGATGGGAAAGACTTGATCTGATCCTACAAAAGATGCAAAAAGTTGTCAAACAGAATGCCTGATGGGGAACAGGGCCTTCAAGGACACAGCAAAGAAACCTTGTTTGAATGTTATCTGAAGCCTAGGCGAGCTAATGACACACACACAGTCGACACCCACTATGTTGGCCTACAAATGCAAAGTATACAAATGTGTGATGAGAAATATGATGACATTTGAAATGATTAACTTATGATGATATGGAGTGATGCTCAGTAATGATCTCTGTTCCGAAAATCCATGTGATAAAGCTCAGAGTGATGATTTTGAGGTTATCCATTGAAATTAATAATTGACAAATTAAGAAAGATGAATTGTGATTTTAATTTTGATTTTGATTGTGATTTTGAATTATCCATTGAAACGGATAAAAGGAGGGACTGATGGAGATAATTTCCAAACACTGTTAATGACTTAAGAATATAATAATCAAGTGCTTTGTAATATTAATTACCTTATATAAATCATGTACTTATGTAAGCAGGAACATGGCTTTTCTGTGTTTCTGCATGTGTGTAACTTAGAATATTAGGTGCCACTTAGTCTGCATATGTACAAGAGCATGTTTAGACCAGAGGTGATAAGAAGGTTCGAACTGTGCTTCTTCCAACCTTGCAAAACTTCCATCCTTGCCTCAGGCGTCAGAAATCCACCACGTGGTTTTCCCTGCTGAACGCTCAACTTCTGTCTATATAAACCTTGTGCGATGTGTTTATCATTGCTTCACTTTCAGCCTTGTGCTGGGAGTGAGCCCGATTGCAATTGTTGTTTGTCTAATAAATATACTTATATGCAGATCCGGAGTCCTGAGGTAACCTGGTGAATTTTCACCTATCACTGTAACTTACAATTTACACACTGGTATCATCTACACCAGTGGTTCCCAAACTTTTTACAGTCCCGTACCCCTTCAGACATTTAATCTCCAGCTACGTACATCAATCTGCTTTCATGGTTGCCATGGAGAGTCAGTCTGATTTTAAAGCCAAGCTGCAAATAGAGCTGCTGCAATGGTGCAGAGGAGAGGGAATTCAGCCTAAGCATGCCATACTAGTCATTGGTGTGAGTGAAGATCTTGCAGTGGGCCAAATTGAAGAAGCTCTGCATACTGTGCGATGTTAGAATGTGAGAATAAGGGGTTGGAGATTTAGCAGTGCTACTGATGGCCTGTGGGTTCTTTGTGAATGCAAGGAAGAGATTGACCCACTGATGGTTCCCCCTGAAGTGAGGCATGCGGACAGTGAAGCCGTGTGGGATATCGTGATTGCCAATGAAACTCCCCTTTTTCGGAAAAGTTGAAAATCTTTTTAGCGACTGAAGGCAAAACAGTATCTGATTTAAAGGGTTTTTGTACTCCTGTCTCCTCTGGAGGGAATGAGTCAGTTATGCAGTCTTTAGCTGACGCTAATAGCAGAGCTAACAGAGGCCAGACTGAAAATCATAGTTATCGCCGCCTCAGGATTTTCTCCGGTATCATTCCCACCCCGGCTGGGGAAGAGTCTATGGACTACTGGTTAGAGCAGGCAACAATAATGGGCCAAGAGAGTGAATTGACTGAGCAAGAAAAGATATGCAGAATCCTTGAGTGTTTGAGAACCTGCTTTACAGGTTGTGAAGTCATTGCGTCTTAGTGAGCCTAATGCCAGAGCTGAGGAATATTTGAATGCACTGGATAATGTGTTTGGTTCTGCATAGTCTGGCGAGGACCTCTATTTCTCTTTCCGCCTCATACAGCAGAAGGCTGGTGAGAAGTTGTCTGACTATGTCCGGAGGCTTGAACCTATTCTGGCCAAAGTGGTTAAGAAAGGTGGGATTTTAGCACAAGACAGAGATAGAGTGAGAGTTGAACAGCTACTTCGTGGAGCGATTGGCTCTGATTGGATGCTGTTGCAACTGCGATTGAAGGAGAGAAAGATGAGACCTCCAAATTTCCTTAATCTACTTACTGAGATCAGAGCGGAAGAAGAACAGGAGCGGACACGGCCAGTGGCGGCTGGTGATTTATTTTTGGGGGGGGGCGCAATCATAAACATATATATATAGACTATGGGCGCAGTTGGGCAGTGCGGTTTAAATAGCACTCCACAATGAGAAAACAAAAACACAAGAGAGGTTTTGAGTAGAATATATTAAAAAACAAAGATTTATTTCATGAAAGTGGACAGTGTTGAGCACTGTGTTAACAACTCTCAACAAACTGTAAAATTGGGCATGAGAGGTTTAGAGCAGAATGGTTTAAGAAACATTGGGTTGGGTTCCAGAGGTTTAAATATTGGGTAGTAGAGGTTTAGAGTAGATTAGATTCAGAAACATTGTGTACAAGAAGTTTAAAACAGAGTAGATCATTTTTTTTTTTTAAACACAGGGTGTAGAGGTTTAGAGCAGAATAGAGTGAGAAAGACTGAATGATACGAGTAGTTTAGAGCAGAATAGATTCATCAATACTGGATTATACTAGAGGTTTAGAGCAGAATACATTCAGAAACACTGGATGATACTACATGTTTTCGAATGCCAATTCGGTGCCCTTCGTCCAACTGCTCTGCAATACTCAGTCTTCCAAAGAGGCTTAGCTTCAGGCTGTTAGTTAGATGGCTGCGGCAAGATTCGTGCTTCTTACATTTATCGTTGAAGTGCTTTAGATCCCTCATCCCCGTTGCAGTCCAGATTGTTTCAGTCCCAGGACTTTGTAACAACAGGCAGGGGAAACAAAAAAACGCATCACTCACTGAACAACCAGCTAACCAGCTCCGGTTAGCATACAGGCTTGAGGAGAAGCTACGGGTGTACGTCCTCCCGTGGTCGATGCTCTGCTGCGGCATTTTTAAATCCGGACGTTCGGGTCCCATGTCTTTCAGTCTCTTCTTATAGACAGCTGATCGTCGATTCGAAAGTTTTCAGTCGGCAATACTCACAGAATCAAAGTCTCTGCTAGCTATGTTGCTCTCGTAGATACGTGAGATTTATATGGGATGTGAGGGAATGATAAAGGTCTCTGATTCGACGAATAGTCCAGTCGCGTTGAAATAAGAAACGATGTCATTGGTCAGGGCGCAAAATTTTGCGCCCCAGGATCGAACTTTCATCCGCCAATGAGAAGCTGTCCTTGCTCAAATGTTTCAGAAAAGTATGAGAGCTCCCATTGACTTCCATTTGGCCGGCGCCCCTCCAGGGAGGAGGGGCTTATCTCAGTGATAACGAATGGCAATATATTGTATTTGGTCACATTTAAGTGGTTGTTGACAGGGGCTTACGGGCTCCCACACACATTTAACGCGTTAACACAGTACATTTCCTATTTTAATTGTTTGGTATATAATGTTTTTTTACTTTTTTTTTTTTTTTTTCATCTCAAAATTTTAGGAGGGGCGGCGCCCTTGCGCCCTGTATTGACGCACCGCCACTGGACACGGCAAAGGGTAACTACCCGTGTTCGGAGTGTTGCTGCGCGAGATGAGACACTGAGACACACTAACATAGACATTGTGGAGGGGCTGAAGGCTGACTTTAAAGCTCTTAAAACTCACGTGTCTGAGATGAATAGGAGGCCATCTTGGGCCAGAGAGGAAGCTGAAGTTAACACGTCAGCATCCCGGTCGTTCCAGTCAGGAAATGACCATTCTGAAGCTGTTGCTTTACGCAAAGAAATTAACAGATTACAGAATAAATTAAAAGCTAAGGGCTATGTAGCTGAACATCGGGTTGCAGCTGCTGCTGTTTCGATGAAGCCCACTGATCGTGGCTCTCCTGCACAAAAGCAGAGTTTTAGAGGTGATAGTGACCGCTTCTGCTACAGGTGTGGAGAAGACGGCCATATTTCGTGTCCCGAGAATGAGAAAAAAGTGATTAGGAAACTCATAGCTTCACTCAACAAAGCCAAAGACAGACGTGATCCGGACAGTGACTTTAAAGGTGAAACTACTCACTGCTCAGCCAGAAAACAAGCTGTGCATGTCAGGACGACTGCCTCGTTTCCTGAGGGTCTGATTGGTCCACCGTCTACTGTGAACGTGAAGGTGAATGGTCACCCCTGTACTGCGATTTTGGATAGTGGGTCACAAGTGACCATAATGTATGGAGTACAGCTCCCGACTACCGCGCCCGTCATGGTTAAAAATAGCTTGCAACGCCAACATGAACAGTGGGAGAGGGGAGGGGGGTGGGGTTACATAAAGTTCTAAGAATTTGTATACAACTATACAAATTTGCACGCAAATACAAAGTTCTAATATTTTGCCCGCGAAAACAAAGTTCTAATATTTTGCCTGCGAATACAAAGTTTATAAAGTTCTAATATTTTGACCGCGAATCAAAAGTTGAAACAGACTAACTTCATTGACCACGCAAGTTAACGCAGATAAACGAAAGCTAAACTTCTTGAAATAATGTGGCGATTCATTGCCTGTGCATCACCTCCAGCAAAGGTAAACGTCAGTGGGCGTTAACTGGTCAGCTGTTAGCTAGAATCTAGAAGTTTGTTGTCTCTGAATGATGTTAGCAGCAACTAAGCAGCTAGCTATCCTAGCCTGTCACCCTACTGGATCCATCTTTAAGATACGTTTTCTACTTCCTTGTCATAATGACAAGAAAATCAACTATCGATAATATGATTTTGAGCTTGTATCCACTATTGTTGTGCAATGATATCCCCTGTCCTCCCAGCTCCCGATAAGTTAAGCTAACTAATTTTAGCGTGCTAGCTATCGCTAGCTAGCATGGGGAGTTGCCATTATTGGCCAGGCAAAGTAAGCCATTTTGGAGCCAAAAATAGAATTCATTGTAAAATAATTTTGAAATTAATTTCAAAAGAAACTTGTAATACAATTTTTTTTACTTTTCATGGGTACTTTCATTGTGTAAAGTTTCATTTTGATAGGAGTAAAGGAAAAAATTACATTTTTGAGGTGTATTTTTGCCATGCATTATTGGCACACATCTCAGATTGATGAGAATTAAACATATTTCCTCAACTAGGATTTCTTAGGACTTTTAGTATGTTGTTCTGGACACCTCATAGAAATGATCTATGCTGAAAAAAAATATTTTACAATTAGTCTGTCGTAAAACGCTACTTTGCCTGGACTATTAACTAGTGAGCTACAAACTTCAGCCAACAATGCAAAATCAAAATGATATGGCAGAAACAACGTCATTACCAGGCTGTTTGGTTACATTACAGGGAAACCAGCCATCAAGTACATGGAATTGAGTTGTATTATTGTCAACACAACTTCTTTTCGTTTCAGGCTCTGGGCTCTGTAAAGCACCTTGAGACAATTGTATTGTTCTGGCGCTATATAAATAAAATTGAATTGAATTTATAAATTATTTAAAAAAGTAAAATGAGTTGATTTTGTTTAATCCATTCTGAGAGTGATTAACAATGATATTAAAATCATAGGTAAAGGTTGTTTATGTCAAACAATGTCAGAGTAGGTCTGAAATGTCAGGTTTAATTTTGGCCGGTAAAAAATATGATTGGCTGGTAATTTTTTTCATCTACCGGCCATGTTGGCTGGTAAACCAAAAAGTTAATTTCGAGCCCTGTTTGTAAATGTTCTTGTCACCAAATTAATCCCAGTAATCCCTAACAGTAGCTAAACAGCCATTTTAATGCCATATTTGTATTCAGTACATGATGACCCATAAAAAATAGCACATCATATTTTGGAAGTAGACAATAATCACCTCTTTAACAAACAAGATTTACCTGCACATAATGTGTGATGCCATCCTCTCTGCTGTCATCAGTGGCAGTGATCAGCATTAGCTTGTTCTGGAGTTCTTTGAGTTCAGTCAGGCTATAAGGCCTGTCTTCACTTCTCCCATCTGAAGACACTTCTTTACATTTCAATGCAATGCAATTTTCCAAAGTGACCTAACAGTTCCATAAGGGGACATCACAAAGACAAATCAAGATTCCAAATCAGTGAACAAAACTACAAACTTAATTTACAAAATGCCCAGTACCTAAACTGGTAACAATTGAACTACCCATAACACAATAAACAATGCCATAGCAGAAACCCACAATTACTTCTTAATTCACATTTTACCATTAGGGAGAGTTTAAAAGTGAGGGTTTAAGGCATGTAAGTGTGTGGTACTTTAATGGATAGAGAGTTGTTTGATTTAGCCATGGAAATTAAATGACATTAACTAAATGCCTAACAGTATTAATCGTTTACCTCTGTTTGGCCCTGAGGACTTCTGATGGTGTAGATTCCACTTTCATTGATATCTGTTGCCTGACGCAAAGATGACCGCTCCACAGATCCATGTGTCTCGTAAGCTATCTCAAGCCAGTCTTTGTTCTCGCAGGAGTCTTTCTGAATTCAGAAGAATACAATCTCACCAGACATGTGGCCGCACACCATTTAATTTGGAAATCAACGACAAATGGAGCTACTGTCATTTGACAAGTTTTAAACTATGTACAGAGCATCCAATTAATTAATGCATTAGCAGAGGACTAGTTAGAGGTTTTGAAGGTGTGATTTGGCTCAAGCCCATAGGCGTCAGTTACGCTGGGGATATGTCCCCACCACTTTCTGCAATCACCAAGTCCGTCCCCACCACTTTTGAGAACTGAAAATAATCTCACTACAATGAATAGCTGCAACATTAGTCTAAGTGTTAAAACTACATACGGGCGGCTTGTCCATAAGGGCGATTGGGGCGACGCACTGCCTAGGGAAAAAAAAAAAAAAAAAAAACCTCCTGATGTATAAACGCAATATCCTTGTAAGTCGCGTAAATGACATGTTCATTTAAATGTAATAATTTTTTTTCTGTCGGATTCTACCACTAGACCGTCTGATCTGCCTCTGTATGTCATTGTCGAATCAGGTAACAGTCGTTCAGTCAGCCTAAAGTCGTGCTTCAAATGGCCCTGCCCCTTCAGGGGCGAAATGAAAATCGTCCCAGACCTCTCCCATTGACTCCCATGTTAAATCCATTTTTTTTCACAAAACAGAGCTCTCAATGCATTCTCTATGGCTTTCGGGAGGGCTTGCCCCTCCATGTCGTGTCATAAGTAGTGGACGTAAAAGCCTATACGAACGTCATACAGCTTTGACGGAGGCATATTCTGTCAAGATGGCTGCCCTGACTAGGGATGGGCATCGTTTGGGTTTTTTCCGATACTGGTGCTAAACCAAAACTTTTAAAACGATACCGGTGCCTAAACCGCTACTTTTTTTTTTTAAAGCACAAAGCGACGATTGACGACATTAAAGAAAGGCTTTTTTTATTGCCAAGGCAATTTTTTTTCTTCAAATTGAACAATATATGAACTGTTTAAAGTATATTATAAATATAAATACATACAAAACACTTGGCTTCCAACTACAGCTTCAAACTTTTTAACTTCAAACTATGAACATTATATTAACTGTAAACAACAGTTTAAAGTATACTTAAATAAATATAAATAAATACAAAAAACAGCTTCAAACTTCTTTTGCAAAAATATGAGCATATTGGCCTTTGGAGTCAAAAATGTATTATTTTGTTTGCATTTATTTCATGAAATTTCACCATTTTATGATTTGTTTATACCTATCTTTTCTATCTTGTTTATAGTTACTCTTGTTAATTGAACACACTGAGTACAAGAAAATGTGTACTGCCCCTTTAAGAGACTACCGTTGGTAGTTTAGCTGTCATCTCCGTATATTTTTCAGTCTTCGGTTGCTGATCTGCCGTTGACTCTTGCCTTCTCTCCCCTCTTTTCACGCAATTATTTTGTTGCATTTGCTGCACGTCGCGATGTTTGAATCTTTTTGTGCGAAATACAGCCACACTTTTGACCGTTTAGCTTTCGGTATTTTCTCTGTTAAAAGGTTGATGGCTAGTTTTGTTTGTGCTTGCCTGCTCTTCACTGTCATATCAGAACCGGTTCCAATACAACCGGTACCTACCCGGACCGAAATGCAACGCAGATTTCGGTGCTTCATTTCGGCATTTATCAGATAAGACTGTTGCTATGAAAACACCAATGAGCGTGAGCGACACAGGACAAAGTTTACATTGGGAGCTGGGGCAGTTTTACATGTGCCCCACAGAATCTGCCTAGCGACCGTGTTCAATTGGCTCAGGCACCGAAATGAAGCACCGAAATCTGCGTTGCATTTCGGTCCGGGTAGGTACCGGTTGTATTGGAACCGGTTCCATATTGGTACCGGTTCTCGGTACCCAACCCTAGCCCTGACGAGTGCAATAACTCGATTCGCTCTTTGACAGAAACTCCTTTTTAGTCGGCGTACTAATGAAGATAAATTGACAAAAAAAACAATTAGGACTTCCTAGACCAAATGTATTCATTCAACAGGTTTCTACAAAGGGAGGGAAATCCTACATCCAAGAATTGGAATGAAAGAAAATCGCGGTCGTGAAGTGGCTAACGCGGTTTGTATTTCATATACCACTGTCACTTTTCATAGGTTTCACAGTGTGTTTCACAGTTCGCTTCTTGCACTAACACTGAAGAATTTTTTATGTAATGACTTATTTTGCTTTTATAAGCCAATACTTTCAAGATCAGTCAATAAATATTGTTGGTTTTGACTTATGTTACCCCTTCTTTATGATGTTACTGGACATATCATGTGTCCTGTTAAGCTATGTTACATCATACAACATTTGAGACACGTGGATAATGAAAAAGTGGGATCATTTAATGTGGAGCCACATCATGTTTGCTTATGAAGACTCCTGGATGCAACTTTCTTCCATAGCTTTCCACCTGTAACTTGCTACTCTAGCTTCGTAGCAAGAGGGGACATATTACTGTTGTGTGCTGCCAATAGTGGACAAAAAGGTATTGCTGTATGAGTTAATCAGCAACTTAATGTACCTACTGAATGGGTCGCCTTAATCATTATCAAAAAAATTGCCCCCCCTGAGAATTTTTTCAGGAGCCGCCACTGATGTGGAGCCTTCCCCTTCTGCCACACAACCCTCCCCCTATCTCCACCCGGCCGACCTCAAGCAGATGGGTTCCCCCTTATGTGCCTTGGTTCTGCTTAAGGTTCCTTCCTGACTAACAGGGAGTTTTTTCTTGCCCGTGTTGCCATTGTGCTTGCACTAAGGGGGTTTCAGGCTCTGGGCTCTGTAAAGCGCCTAGAGACAATTGTATTGTTATGGCGCTAGATAAATAAAATTGAATTGAATTGAATTGAATTGAATTGAATTGAATTGAATTGAATTGATGTGTATGTAGCCTGCCTGAAGGTTTGATTTGGCTCATGCCCATAGGCATCGGTTATGCTGGGGACCACTTTCTGCAATCACAAATTCCGTCCTCACCACTTTTGACAAGTAAAAATAATCTCACTGCAATGAATAGCTTCTCAAAGTGCTTAATCACCAGTTTACAGATGAAAATCGAATTATTACATGAAAATGAAAGTTATGTGCAACATTAGTTTAAGTGTTAAAACTAAATGTGTATGTAGCCTGCCTAACCTTTGATGACCCCCAGTCAGATGCATACTTTATATGCATACTAAAATGCATACTTTACTATTGAATGGCAGAAACATGTCTTCCTGGCATTATGTGATTTGAACCACCAACTTCTACCATCGCAGTTTTGGTTCAGTTTGCCAAGCGCAATGAAAATAAAGTGTTGCACTGCAATGTCTAAAAAGTCAGATTTGGTGTACATACAGCTACTCTGGTCCGGCCCATTTCTAACTAGCTATCTACTAGTTCATAATATCTAGCATTGCCTACATTATACTTCATGAAATGATACGTGGATAACTTTCCCAATAACCTATATCTTTTTATGCAATTGTATTTGGGCTGACTCGTTGTAATAACAGAAGCAGAACGCAATAGGCCAGTGACCGTTAGGATTACCTGTGTAAAAACCTGTCTATTTCCCCAGCACTTTCAAACCAAACTGACACCCATGTGCCATTCAGAAATAACTTAAAACATTACTGTATAATATATGCAGCTGTCCTCCACCTACCAGCTTTTCCTTAAGCTTATTGTCACTGTCCAGTTCTGATTGAACTTCTCTGACTGCGTTTGTGAATTCAGTGAATCCAGACTCTTCAGTTAAGCCGTAGATGAGAGGAGCAGCAGCAGAAATGGCATCTCTGAAGCAGCACACTTTGTCAATATCCATGGCATTCTCTCCAGCAGAGATCGACGCCAGCTCCACAAATGCAGTCAGTTCTCCAGTATCTTTAAAAGATAAAACACAAAATGGATTCAACTTGTTGGTCACCTGTGTATTAAGCGAACATTTGTGCTTTTGCACTGAATCTATATTAATCACTTATTAAAGACTTTGGTAACACTTTCTATGAAGCCGGCATCTATAAGACTCTATGAGGGCATTAATTATGTCTTATAAAGTCATTGTAACACTCAACACTTATGACTCATAACCACCTTCATGATACATTATGTCAGTAAATTATTTATTATAAGGCTTCAAAGAAAGTGTTATCAAGACTTTTTCAATAATTTGTATTCAGAATTGTACAGAATTGAACAATGTTACATATCTGGTGGCTGAAAATGTAGTGCATCCCCGTTATAGGCAATATGAAACATACTAATTATTATTCGACTAATTACAAAATATTCTTCAACCGTGTAAAGGGACCAAGCGGAGTCATCGTGTGCAAGTGGGTCTGGCCAAAGCTCAGAGGCAGAGTGTGTTGAAAAATTATTTTGTATTTAATAAAGCTTGAAAAATTTAAATCAAGCAAAATACCAATCAATACAATGTTACATATCTGGTGGCTGAAAATGTAGTGCATCCCCATTAGGCAATATGAAACGTACTAATTATTATTCGACTAATTACAAAAGCCAATGAAGCGGGAAAATAAATAAATAAAAAAGCTAGCAACTTAAATAGATCTGCTAGCCTTTCGAAGGCAGAGGACTAATTTCACTCACTTTTTCTAACAGAGCAAGACAAGACTAGACTAGATTTCCTACATATGACAAGACAAGGATACATACACAGATGACAGCACCATTTACAATCAGAGAGGTACACTTAACAATCAAACACACATTTAACAGGACAGACTCTGATACAAAAGTATAATGTTGTTGTAGGTGCAATTAGCAGATTCTAGAGAAACATTCTGACAATTCCTTTCCGAGGCCTAACCCAGAATGAAAAGATAAAATGCAGAAGCCGCTTGATCAAGGCAACCTCCGCCATCCCCACTGCCACAATCAGAATGACCCTAGCCAATTCCGCCCGGAACCAAATAAACATTCCCCCGTCTCCCGGCGGCACCCCTGTACCATCGGACGCAGGGAAACACAGCAATCCACAAGTAACCCTTTACGCTTCATAAACACAATCTCGTACTAAGTTTATGCACCAACAAAATAAATGGTTTTAAAGCATAACAAAATAGTCTTGTCAGGGGGGCACTGTGGCGCAAGCAGCAGCCCCGACCATATACGGGCTTGAACACCCACGTGTTCGAATCCGAATCCGACCCGCTGCCTTTTCCTGATCCCACTCCCCACCTCTTCTCCAGCTAATTTCCTGTCAAAACCTTCCCTGTCCTATCTGATTAAAGGCAAAAAGCCCAAAAATAAATCTTAAAAAAATCTAAATAGTCTTGTCTTCTTTCCCATATGTCAGTGTTTGTATGTGTAGCAATACGTTCACATTTTAGTGTCCGTGTGTGTAACAGTTTTGAATGGAGGGGCGAATATGTGCCAGCAGGGCACCAGTCCTGTGCGGTCGCACCCAGACCGTCTCAAACCAAATTTAAAAAGGCACAAAATGACTTATAATGGAATGCTTTGGAATAATTTGAAAAGCCTAATTTTTGATGAAAGTTTTCCATCACCCTGTACAGAGAGACCCTTACCTTTTATGATTTCTTTGACCCAAGATATGAATTCTTTTTTGACACATGCGTTTAGCTCTTTTAGAAAACTGATGACATCGTTTGGAAAGTGCTTCACTATTTCCCCTGCTTCGTGCATCTCTAGGGTCAGATCACGCAAACGCTTATGACTTAATACCTGTTGAAGAGAAAGAAAACAATTTTACACAGAATTTCTAGATTCTAACACACACCTACTTGAGAAAGCATTGTGGAGTTGTGGTCTAAAACCAGCAAGCTACCTACCTAAAAAGCATGCTAAGACCTTGCAAACACACAGTAGGCACTAACAAAAAAGCTTGTTCATAAGTGATGGCAACATTGTTTTCTGCAAAGTCATGTTGTCACGCCAGAGCTGAACCCAGCTTCTGCCACACTCCCTCCGACTACAACTCTCCCAGAATTCTGATTCACCTTGCCTGCACCTGTCACACTCACTACATAAACTCCTCACTCCCCTCACTTCCCTGTCTGGCCTCGTTTAAAGTAGGACTAACCTCCGAGAAGCAACCTGTTCCCAACGACTACTCCAGCAATCATCCCAAGTTCTGTGTTCCGACTCAAGGTCTTGAGAGATTCCATCCGTTTTGTTCCGCGCCCCTGCACTCTGTTTTCCCTCATTAGAATAAACTCTTGAGTTCAAGTTTTTTCCCAGTCTTACTTCTGAGCGTTGTGCTGATTTACTAGAGTTCCTTTGAGTGTTACAATTTTGGTGCATTAAAGACTTCTATGTTTTAGATTACGTTGCACTTTTCATCTTCTGAGCGCTCTCCCAGTTCGCGTTTTGTTTTCTCCATGTTTTGCTTCCCTTTTCCACATTCCCTGGCTGATTCCAAATGAACTGTTAAACTTCCATCTCTGAGTCCTGACGTCTCTGGCACGTGTAGTGAAAGTCTGCCCACCCAAGCCACTGAACTACATAGTGCAGGGGTATCAAACTCTAATACACAGAGGGCCGGGTGTCTGGGTCCAAGTCGAGGGCCGGACATATTCAATATTTATTGAAAAAAAAAGGATATATTATATTTTTTCATATGTAAACATGAACTTAAGTTTAACATAGGCCTATTGAATCTGGGGCCCATTAGTTATTGCCTATAAACACAGAGATCAAATTTCAAAATAAAATAATCATCTGTGGCATTCATTTCTTGTGCCTCTCTTTCTGCCACTTTACCAGATTCATTTCCAATGAAAACTTTTTTTTTTCCACAGGCCAACAACAGCCAAAAACTAATTTCAAAAACTAAAATCCACTCTTTTGCAGGCGCTCCTTCTGTGGTCAGTCCCACAAGTTTGTCCCAAGGCAGCCCCAGCTGTGTGAAGTCCCCTCCTGCTTCCAACGCTCCACCATCATCCCAGTCCCTAAGAAACACTCCATCACTGGACTGAATGACTACAGGCCCGTCGCCCTGACGTCTGTGGTCATGAAATCCTTTGAAAGACTGGTATTGACCCATCTGAAGGACATCACAGGCCCCCTGCTGGATCCTCTGCAGTTTGCCTACCGGGCAAACAGGTCAGTGGATGATGCAGTCAACATGGGGCTGCACTACATCCTGCAACACCTCGACTCCTCAAGGGCGTATGTGTGACAGACCGAGCCTCGGTTGCCATCAACATGTGTGGGTTTGGCCCAAAAAGCTCAGAGACAGAGTGAGGGTTCAAACATAAGGTTTATTATGCTTTCCAAATATTCTGGAAAACTGCTAAGCCTCTCAATAGGCAGAGGACAAAAAGCAGCAGTCTTCAGGAATATCACCTGCTCAGCCTCTAAATGGGGTAGAGGACAATATGCAGCAGTACCAAGCTCTATTAACAATACATGCTAAGCCTCTAAATGGGGTAGAGGACAAAAATCTGCAGTAAAACAAAAAGTCCACATAAATGCACATACCTGACAACAAGACTTGACTAACCAAACTAGACAGTTTCATTGAGGTAGGATCCAATTGTAATCAGTGGTATGAGTATTTGTGTGCGCGTGTGTGTGCAAACCATGTCTGTTGGGTGCGCTAGTGGTCTCAAACATGGGCAGAAGTGTGCAGTTCATGTGCGGTCACACCACGACCGTCACAGTATGCAAGGCTGCTGTTTGTAGACTTCAGCTTGGCGTTTAACACCATTATCCCAGAAATCCTCCTCACTAAACTCACCCAGCTCACTGTGCCCGCCTCCCCCTGTCAGTGGATTACAACTTCCTGATAGACAGGAAGAAGCAGGTGAGGCTGGGTGAAACCACATCCAACACCCGGTCAGTCAGCACTGGTGCACCTCAGGGATGCGTGCTCTCCCCACTGCTCTTCTCCCTCTACACTAACGACTGCACCTCAGGAGACCCATCTGTTCAACTCCTTAAATTTGCAAACAAAACAACAGTCATCGGCCTCATCCGTGACAAAGACGAGTCTGCATATAGGATCGCAAAAACCTAGAGCCAAACGCGCTCAAAACCGTGGAGATGACAGTGGACTTCAGGAGGAGCCCCCCCCTGCACTGCCCCCCCCTCACCATACTCAACAGCACTGTGTTGGCTGTGGAATCCTTCAACACAATCATCAAGAAGGCCCAGCAGAGGATGTACTTCCTGCGCCAGCTCAGGAACAACCTGCCTCAGGAGCTGCTGATCCAGTTCTACACTGCAGTCATAGAGTCTATTCTCTGCACTTCCATAACTGGTTTGGATCGGCCACCAAACTGGATAGGAATAGACTCTAATGGACAGTCTGGTCTGCTGAAAAGATCATCGGTGCTGACCTGCCCACCATCCAAGACCCGTACACCTCCAGAGTCAGGAATCGGGCTGCAAAAGTCACTGCAGACCCCTCACACCCTGGACACAACCTATTTCAACTTAGAAATAGCTACAGAACACGGTTCGCCAAAACCTCCAGACACAGAAACAATTTCTTCCCCCTAGCCGTCTCACAAATGAACAGCTAATTCACTGTGGCACTGTGCAGTAACCTTGGATCACCAAAACAACCACTGTACAACTACAACTAGGGCTGAACGATTAATTGCATTTGCGATTTAATCGCGATATGATAAAACGCGATTTTCTAACCGCAACGTTTGCGAAAAAAAAAAAAAGAAAAGATGGTACATTTTGCACACAGTGTTTAAAAAGTGCATGCCTTGTGTTTATTCTTACAATGACTTTGTTTAAATTAAGTGCACAGTGGCAAAGCCATTGAGATTCTGTAATGAGCAGTTAAATAAAAATGTCAAATGTGGGAAATAATATTTTACACTAAATGTATCTAATATTGTGTTGGTCATATTTCAATCATTCATTATGATTTGTTGGGGAAAAAATGAAGATAACATAAAAACATCGCATATTAAATCGCAATCACAATATTGGGGGAAAAAAAATTTGATTATTTTCCCAAATCGTTCAGCCCTAACTACAACTACAAATTATATTTATCATATTTATTTATTTTATCTCAAATCTCGAGATAAAATAAAATGTGCAATACATTTCACCCTTTACTGTGGAAGTATACAGGCTTTATACACTGTACTTCTTACGTCATTATCTTACCATTTAATATTTATCCCTGCAAAGATCGGTGGTAAGGTCACATACACGATCAGCAACGGTGTTTCTGCTCAGGCTCACATTTAAAAATGCTTGCCTTTCATCAAGGCACACAATGTCGCAAACTCTAATCATGCAGTTCTTGACAAATTCTCCCTCGCTATTAAACAGCGCAGCAAGGGAAAAGTTTGACTGTTGCAACAATCCGCGTCCATGCTCTCGATTTAATTTGCGCAGCAAGGGAAAAGCTTGACCGCAACAATCCATGCATTTATTTGAGCGAGAATCAAGGAGAAAAAATGGCACATAGTGCTCCAATTTAAAAATAGCTCAGCTTCTGTGGTTGCATTTCTTTCAGGAATTGGTTGTTGCTTAGCGACAGCGCCATGCTTCCATTTTGTCAAGTATTAGTCACAGCAGCCTACTGTAGCCTATAGTTGTCTATGCTATGCCAGGTACCTTAGCACTCACAACAAGAATAACAGGAAAGGAAACAGGATAGGGTAGATTAAATTACAAATCACATTAGGGAAAAAAAAGGAGATAATATAACATACTTGAAGGTTTCCAATCGCACAGAATTCTCCTGTTAGACCAAGATTGTTCTTGAGATTGTTGACCACTTCAGCATTTTCAACAGCAGAGCAAAGGTCTTTGTACCGTTGGATGTGTTTGCATGTTTTTTCAACCCAGCCAGGTTGAGAGTCGTCACTGAAATAGGTGTTCATAACCTGCAGTTCATTCTTATAAGCATCTCTCTTCAGGAACATTCCCATTTTATCCTCCAGGTCTTCAAGAGTCATCGAGAGGTTCACCAGTTCTTCATGGGACTTTCTGAATTCCTCTACTGCTGGTTTAAAAATCCTCTCAAAGACTTGATTAAGTGGAATTACAGAGACACTTTTGAACTCTGATAACTTGACATCATTTGCTATCTTCCTCCAAATCAGTTTGAAGTATGTGCTTCCAGATAGAGTACAAATCTTCTCAAACATCTGGATGTTGAACTGTGTGATCCCTCCTGAATCAGACTTTGAGGACAACTTTTCCATTATGGTTTTCAGGGAACGTGTCTCATTGGCCAAATCCAATGACATTGTTGATTTGAGTGGTAGGGTATCCACTTGAACAAAAGATAGGAAACACAAAGTCACTATCACAGAAGTTTCTATATATACACACATACACACACACACACACACACACACACACTTCTGAAGTAGGTGATGCACCCATAAACACATAATCAAATATAAACAGAAGCACACCTGGTGAGCCTTGGCAGATATCGTTGAGTGCCTTCATGCTTCTCTGCATGTCTCCAAAAGACTTGAAATCTTTCTCTGCTTTTTGCAGTGCTTCATGATATTGCTTCATGTTTTGCCCTGGAAAGTGTTCACAGATTTACATTTGCACACACACAGTTAAAAAATCATCATTGTTTTAAATGCACTTAGACAGCTAATTGTAGCCTACCACCAAACAATAAACAGACCCATAGACCTAGCATACTCAATATGACATGAGCTACACTGATTTGACTAAAGTAAATGATGGGTACATGTAGTATAGATCTAGTATACATCTTTTGTTGCTGATTTTTTTTTACTTTTTTAAAAGCTAAAAATCTAAATTATAAAGCCCTTTTAAGTTTTGGCAGCCTTCATCCATGAGGCTCCATGACTGAACCGGAACCCACCTCATCCTACCCTGCTCAGAAATATTGGTTCAACTCTGAATATTGTAATATATTGTAACCAAGGTAACCAGCTTTCAAGACTATCTTGGTGTGAGACTGAAAAAGATTGACTTACACGATAGCTCTAATCCCCCTTTTGAGGCAAGATTCTGATTGGATGGTAACTTTTCAAATTGTCCATTTGAGTGTCAAATATTCTAGAACATTTTAGCTGAAATTATCTTTTATAGAACACAGATATCCTCCACCAGAAAATGTATTATATATAACTTACCGATGAGTATAGTATATGTGTTGGGTTGATTTTTCCTTGCAATGATAACTGACATCTGTTGGCAGGAGATTGACTCGTTGTTGATGTATTCTGGTAACTTCTCTAAAAATGTGTGAGCCTCCTGGATCAACATCTTGGCTTTTGATGAGAGGGCCTCCTTATAGTTTGCATCCTCCTTCTGCTGTGACGCTGTAGTAAAAGGAAATGAATTAATTAGTACTATATACTATTAATAATTGTAAAATGTTATTTTAAAGATGATACATTTTTAGGATCTTACCCAAAGTTTTGAAAAGCTCAGTAATTTGGGCATCATGGAGTATATGAAGGTAATCTCTGGAATGCCATTTCCGGTCTTCTAATATGTTTTCAATGATCAGACTCATCAATTTCCCATATTTTCGGCAAGTTGACACAATTTTGATAAGGCTTCCACTTTCCTTTTTGAAATGACATGGAAAATCCATACCCTTAACTTTTCATAGCATAACAATAATTGGTGGCATTTCTGTAATTGCGACATCAAATATTACATTTTGTGTAATGTATTAATGAAGAAATTACCAATGATGGTAGATTCATTGAGGATTTGTTTCTTGTGTTCTAAAATAGTAACAATCACAAAATATATATTGTGTTTTAGACAGCAGCAACCATTCACTGATTCAAAATTGACTTCACCTCATAGTAATCATGATAGCACACAACACCACACCACACCATACCAGCTTTCATACCTCTATATATCCATCCCATATTTATTAAACACAATGCAGTCAATGTTACATCACTGTTTAGTCTGTAATGGGTGCCATTGATAGACTCATGACAACTTTACCTTGCCATACAGATTGCTGATGGCTTTGGTGACATTTCTTGACAGGCAATCATTCAATGCGCGTGGGCAACTCAAAGTCCTCACATAGAGCTCAACAAGGTTGACATCAGTCTCCTGTTTAATACATGTTATGTATGTTAAAATGTGATACGTCTTGAAGCATGATATAGTGGAACCAGACTTACCTTATGACCCTAACATTATGAAAGTCTGTAATTTGGAGACAACACATTGAAAATGTGGACTGAAACCATAATGACAATAAATGCCAAAAATATTCTCTGTACTTTTAGCCAAAGAAATTCCAAATGTCATTACTGCTATACATATTCACACCCACATTCAGTCCCCATTTCACTATAGCTATAGAGTCCAGATGGATGTGTTAATCTACAGTACATCTGACATGTTGAAACCATCACCAAAGCCAAGACTTAAGCCAATTGTTAGCCTAAATTGAATCTTGGGTTCCAAAATATCTTAGATTATGTAAGATAGATAATATGAAAACCAGTTTTGTCCTGTGCATTTTACTTTTTGTAGCCTTTCTGTGAATAGATTTTTCAGGCTCTTCTCCCAGTCCTCCTGCCAGATATCTGGTAGTTTAATCTCACACAGTGCGGCCCAGTCCTGAAAAATAAGCAAGCAACATAAATAGAAGTGATGGTTATGGGAGATGTATGGGAACACTGTTATGGTTAACAAAGAACATATTGACCACTGTCACCACCCGATGCTCCCCTTCCTCAGAGTTTGAATGGACTTTGTTAAGTTCTGTATGTCTTGTATGTATACATGTTATAGGCCTATGTGTATTGTGTTCTGTTTTGTGTTGTTGGTTTGTGTTGTTGTTCTGTCTCCCCCTACTGTTTTCATTCTCCTACTTCACAGATGTGCACACCTGGTTCCAATCATCTAATCACCACACATGTTCCAGATCTCTCATCAACCATTCCCCTTTAAATAGCAATTTTTTTTGCAGGTTTAGTGATTTCAATTTAGTTATAACACATTTGTTTGTCTATTACTTGAGTTGTTAGCAGCTTACTTTTGTTTTGTCTTTGTTACTTCTTTTTGTTGTGCGCACAGGGACAATGAGGATAGGTAAGATACTCCGGGGTCTACATAATACACACACGTAGGTTTACCCCAGGTTAGAGTGAGCACCACCCGCTGTACTTTTGGGTGCTAAGTACCTGTCAATGGGGGGTGGGTTTATTTATGTTCTTTTCTTTGGTGCCACTGACAGACCTTGTTGATCCCTGTGTTGCTTTCTGTAAATAAATACTTTCCTGACTTCATATTGTGTCCTGGCTTTTGTGTGATTGCACCCTCAATTGTCCTTTTAGCCCGTTAACATTAGCGAGCTGATTGAGAACAGCAAATATCGGTTCGTCAACGGCTCATCCGCCTCCAAATCATGTGGTTAATTTCAACCAGGCTAAACTTATCAGGGCAATTGCGCCTGCACGTCCTACTCCAAAAGGCAGGAAAGGTCGATCACCAAAACAATGATTTTCTAACGGTATAATAGTTCTAAACTCGAAGAAAAGGGCTCTTTTTTCTCCACTGGCGAGCAGGAGATGAACATGAATGCTTATGAAGAATACAAGACCATAATCATGGCAAAATTTAACACCGCCACCGCTGTGAGAGCAAGGTGTGTTGGGATGTTTATAAGGTGATATCACCTGACGGCAAGTGTGAACTGGTACAGAGGATTCCTCCACCGTTTCGTAACTGTAAGGTTGCTAGTTCGAATCCCCTCACCTCTTTCCTCGGTGTAGTTTTACATTTCCTTGTAAGTCGCTTTGAATAAAAGCGTCTGTTGAATGACTGAATGTATTAATAACAAATGCAATAAATTGAAGCAGTGAAAAACAATTGTCTGTATTTCTCTCTATTCTTATCATGAGTCCATCTTAATCATTTTCTACAATAATGATATGCAATGGTGTACTAATAACACTCATATAATTATGAGTGCTTTGTTCTCCGCATCACCGACACTACAAAAATGTACCACTCGCAAAAAAGCGCAAGACAGTCAATGTTCGACAGTGTGGTGTTTGCAATAAATGACTCGAGAAGGTCTTGTAAATTAATTATTCCTTGTCGGCTGAATCGGTAGCGCTCATACAAGAACTCATCATAATGGAATAATGGATCTTGGCGATCGCAAAGAACTCTCTCCCTACGCTAATCTATCTAATATCAGTCCTTGGTCAATGGGATCCCTCCTTTTTCCGGGGGTGTGGCAAGCTTATCCAGCTACACTTAAGTTAGCCAGCGCTGGAGCAGGTTAGTGCTAATTGATATGTTACTATGGTGATTTATCGAAAGTTGCTTCCACGAACCAAAAAGAGGTGCGTTTTTTATCTTAGCCTGAAAATTAGCTTGCTAAACCGCTTAGCGAGCTACGACGAATACCCCCCTGCTGTGTCCATGCCTTTGCCTGTTTTCCTGCCATACACACCTGGTTTTTAGTGGGTCACATGACCAATTACTCAGGTATTTATAACTGGCTGTTTTTTTGTTTTCATCACTGTCTTTGGTCTCGAGTTCTGGTCTACAGTTTTCGTGTTTTTCGTATTTTGTTTTGAAAATGTAATCATAGTATCCAGTTTAGTTTAACCATTTGCTGCTAACGCTGTTTTGCCCGCCTTGCTTTTGCTCTTGGTTCCAGGATGTATCTGCTCTATGTTTTCCCTTGAGTTGCTTTCTCTTTTTTTTTTTTATTCAAATCTTCTGAGCTCTAACTTTACTCCGACTTTTAGTTTTTGCCTTCATCTTCTGCGTGTGGGATTAGTTCTTATTTGTTGGTGAAATAAGAGAACATTTTTTTTTAGACTATACATTCTACAAATTAGGCATGAAACTGTGTACTTTCCTTTTGGTCAGAGCAAAGTAAAAAGATCAGGAACCATAGGTACAAGATTATTGCTGGAAATTTCTGGATAGGATGGAACCTCATAATCCCCTTCTGAACACATTTTGTGCATTTTTTCATTGAATACACAGTTTTTGTTAAAAAACAAACTAAAATACTAATCACTTATTTGACAACTTACGCACCTCAAGTACCAGGGCTCTTCCAAAGAGCACCTCTCTGGTGCATGATGTCATACGCAGAATGGTGACAGGAAGAATATCTTTGTTTAGTGCCTGCAAATGCTGGAAAAGAAAGAACTGCTATTAGACCCTTTATGTGTGTGTGTGTGTGTGTGTGTGTGTGTGTGTGTGTGTGTGTGTGTGTGTGTGTGTGTAGCAGGGGGGGTTTGTCCATAAGGGCGATTTGGGCGACGCACTGCCAAACAGGAAAAGGAGAGATTTTTCTCTGCCCGATTCTACCATAGTCGCCCCATACATTTCTCATAGACTCATAAGGCTCATAAGGCTTTGATCAAGACACATTCTATCAAAATGGCTAACGTTCAGTGCAACAACTCGATTCGCTCTCTCTTTGAAAAAAAACTCCTTTTAGTCGGCGTACTAATGAAGATAAATTGACAACAAAACAATTAGAACCTCCTAGACCAAATGTATCCATTCAACAGGTTTCTACAAAGGTGAGGAAATCCTATATCCAAGAATTGGTACGAAAGAAAATCGTGGCTAGCAGGCTATGAAGTGGCTAACAGGGTCTGTATTTCTATATACCACTGTCACTTTTCATAGGTTTCACAGTGTGAATTGAACTTGCACTTACACTGAGTTATTTAGCTTATTTTTCTTTTGTAAGCCAATGCTTTCAAAATCAGTCAATACATATTGTGCGTTTTGACTTATATGTTGCCCCCTTCTTTACATTGTTACTTGACATATCATGTGTCCTGCTAAGCTATGTTACATCATACAACATTTGAGAAATATGAATAGTGAATAAGTGGGATCATTTATTGTGGAGCCACATCATTTTTGCTGATCAAGGCTTCTGGATATGACATCAGCCATATTTACTTCACAGCCACTACTAATCACTACTACTACCTAACTATCCTTATGTATGGCTTAATCATAACAGTAGCACTTTAGAGATCAGTAATGCGTGGGTACTATCACGGTAAGGGGTGGGAATCGCAGAACTCACTGTTTGATATCAACACGGGAGAAGGTGACCATATTCAGGGGGCTGCAAATTCACCAGGGGAAAGCAAGCAGCCTTGCGCTGCAGCTTCAGGTCAGACAAGAGGGACAGAAAGCCGGGTTGAAAACCACAGTGCTGACGGACCCAATGTTGCTGACGGCAGGGAAGTAGAGGAGGAAGAAGGTCCTCTGGTGGAGGACGAGCCTCCATGTGAGCACCAGGCAGAAAAGCCCACCAGTCCCCTCAGAACTGAGCCAAGCCGAAAAGCAGAGGGAAAGGAACCAGCCAGGAGGAGCAAGATCAAATGGCCGAAGGCAAACATGATAGAGGAATGGCACAAATTGGGTGTGGACCCGGTCAGGATATTGGAGAGGAATTTACGAGGAGGGGCAGAGTCCAAGCTTAACCAGTTTGGGGACAACCTATACCAGGAGTTTGAGGGCAGGTTCGGCGAAGTCTCTAACAAGCAGATAACTGCCCTGAGCGAGAAAGGAAGGAGAAAAAAGGAGATTGGCCAGCTGGTACAAAGACGACAACAACTCCGTAAGAACTGGAGGAAAGCAACTCAGGCAGAGAAAGAGGGCCTAACGGCACTGTGGGGGGAGGTCAGGCAGAGACTGGCCATTCTTTGCAGAGCTGAGCGCATCCGTAAGCGCCGGAACTGGAAAGAAAAGGAATAGCCAACTTCTTCAAAGACCAAGCACGCCAGACAGCTCCTGGAGGAGAAAAAGAGTAGGAAGCTGGAAATCACTAACGAGCAGCTTGAGCAGCATGTCAGGAAACAGTACAGCGATCCTGCAAGGAACATCCCACTAGGAACACCTGGGTATGTGCCGCGTCCTACACCACGACCTCTGAGTTCAACATCATGCCCCCCAAGCTCAGCGAAGTCAGGCACGTCTTGGAGAAGGCAAGGTCTTCATCAGCACCGGGTCCCAATGGAGTACCCTACAAGCTCTATAAGAACTGCCCAAAGGTGCTAGAGCTGCTATGGTACCTCATGAGAACTGTTTGGAAATAGCGATGCATTCCGTCTGAGTGGCAAAGAGCGGTAGCAGTCTTCATCCCCAAAGAAGAAACTCCAAAACATCGACCAGAGACTCCAGAGCAAACTCCAGAGCATCGCCCTGCTAAACATTGAAGGGAAGATCTTCTTCTCTGAACTGGCCAAAAGGATGACCAACTACCTGATGGAGAACGGCTACATTGACACCAGCTGCCAGAAAGCAGGAGTCCCAGGCTTCCCAGGCTGTGTAGAACACTCTTTGATTATCTGGGAACAGATCCAAAAGGCCAAGCACGAGAAGAAGGACCTGCATGTCATCTGGCTCGACCTCGCCAACTGATCAACTATGCCATGGAGTTTTTACACATGCCCTCCTGTATTAAGAACTTGGTAGCAAGCTATTTCAAGGATCTGCAGATGTGCTTTGCCCTACAGGACTTCATCACCGGGTGGCAACAACTAGAGGTGGGAATCTCCATGGGTGTGCCATTTCTCCCATTCTGTTTGTGGCAGCCTTCGAGATCATCCTCATCGGAGCAAGACAGACTGTGGAAGGGATTAAATTACCATCCGGACAGAAGCTACCTCCACTGAGGAGCTACATGGAAGATTTCACAAGCCTCCTTCAGACAGCACCATGCACATCTAGACTGCTGAAAAGGATGGACGAGCTGATGTCCTGGGCAAGAATGAAAATCAAGCCTGCCAAGTCCAGCAGCCTGTCCCTCAGGAGGGAAGTCAGGAATGACAGCACCATCTTTGTTGCAGGGGGCAAGAGAATCCCACTTCTGTCTGAGCATCCCATCAGAAGCCTGGGTAGAGAGTATACATCAGAGCTCTCTGACAAGCAAATGGGTAGAGCTGTGTTGAAGCAACTCTCAGAAGGCCTGGCAAAGATCGACCAAAGCCAACTCCCGGGGAAGTACAAGGTGTGGATCTACCAGTTCACACTCTACAGAAGGATAATGTGGCCACTGAAGATGAGTGAAATTCCCTCATCTACAACAACCAAGATGGATGGGAAAGCTAACTCATTCATCCCAAAGTGGCTGGGGCTACCAAAGTGCTTCTCTGACACTGGCCTCTTTGGGAAGAACACCTTGCAGCTGCCACTACAATCAATCAGTGTGGGCTACAAGCAGGAAAAGACCAGGCTGCTTCTTGAATTAAGAGAGTCCACCGATCAGTCGGTGAGAAACGCAAGCGTCAAGGTCCGTACTGGCCGGAAGTGGGATGCCCAAACTGAAGACGACCGAGCAGTTGGCAGGCTGCAACACCAAGAAATCGTGGGCAGGGTCCAGTCAGGAAGGGCAGGACTAGACTGGGGAGAGGCAACACGATTTTGGTCTAAGGCCAATCGGAAAGAGAGAAAGGAGATGGTGGTGTCAGAGGTGATAAGAACGGAGGAAGAGCGCTATAAGATGAAGGCTGTGTCCCAGAGCCGACAAGGAAGCTGGACAACCTGGGAGGGGGTTGTCGACCGGAAGATCAGTTGGTCAGACTTGTGGAAGATCCCTCAAGCGAGGCTTCCTCATAAGGTCAACGTACATAACGCTTCCCTGTCCTTGAAACCTCCACCAGTGGTTGGAAACGAGGAAGTCTGCCCACTCTGTAACACTCCCAACGCAAGCCTCCAGCACATCCTGTCGGGCTGTAGGGACGCTAGAGATGGCGCCATGACCAGGTCCTGACAAAGCTAGCTGAGGTGCTGGAGGGGCGCAGACGGGAAAGCAGGGGAACTTTGTCAGGGAGGGTGGAGGAAGAAGAAGCACCAGGCAAAAGCAACACCAAAGCTCTTCTTCAGACCAGGAGTGGAACATGCGAGTAGATCTTGGCAGGCAGCTCCAGTTCCCCAGCGAAATCACCAACACGTCTCTCCGACCTGACATAGTGGTGTGGTCCACCAAGGCAAAAACTGCACTCCTCATCGAGCTCACAGTACCATGGGAGGAGGGAATCGAGGCCGCTTTTGAACGAAAGAAGACCAAGTACTCAGAACTGGCTGCGGAGTGCAGGGAGGCTGGCTGGAAGACCACCATCTACCCAGTGGAGGTTGGATGCCGAGGCTTTGTGGGGCAGTTAACCACACGCCTACTGAGGGACGCAGGTGTGACAGGAGGAAAGCTATAGAAAGCAACAAAAGAACTGGCGGAAGAGGCGGAGAAGGGCAGCTTTTGGCTGTGGCTAAGGAGGAGGGGAAAGGGCTGGGGAAAGAACATCTAACCCAGATACCAGCTGCAGGGGGTGACAGGGATACGTCCCTGTCACTGCTCTGCCACCAGGAGACGTTCCAGGATTAAAGGAGCGAAACGTCGGTGAATGGTGGTTCCTGGCTGACGACAGCTGATCAACTGGGTGCCAGGAGGAGGAGGTGTGTCAGGCAGCAATGCCCAGCAGGAAATTCAAGCTACCTGTTCAATTACTATACCTTCATCATCATCATGCAAACTTCATGCATGACCTGCCTATATAATTTATTGCGATGACCGTCATTGGCAATCAAATAGTTAACCACTTGGCTTTACTAGACAAGGAATAAATTGATCTTTTTTTTTAGATAATATGGAAATATTTATACCCATATATACATTTATATTTACCTCATAACCTTGAAGACTGTTCAGACATCCACTGAACGAGTTTAACAGGTGAAGAATTGAATAGACATTCTGTATATATTTTGTCCACTGTCCATAATTCAACTTCTTAATGATGTTCATCATCAGCTCCAAACAGGACAGAATGTCTTTGTTTACAATGCCAACACTGCCAAAAGAAAATTACAGTTCATTATAATTCATCACTATGAACACTTTACTAATTAAATTAAATTACAAATGCATTTAAGTATGCCCATGTAGCATACAACTGAATAGTTTGCGTCTACCTTGAATCCACCCATGGCTTGATCACTGAGGCCATATCTTTTATCACACCATACAAATCCTGTGAGAGAGTTTAAAGAATGAGCGATATGAAATGTATCTTTAGATCTTTAGATCTTCAGGGTATATCTATATGTACTGTATATATCAATACCTGACAGTAACATTCCAAAACTTTAGGTACCTCCAATACTACTGCTGCATGTGCCGCATAAGAAAACAATTCAAGTGATTAGTACACCCTTTTTTACTGGCCTCTAGTGATTCGTGGTTTGCTGTGGTAACTTAGAGTTCAGTCATGAAATCAATACAAATATTTAATTTCAAGTAACTTTCTATGCTAAATCATGATAAGAAAGTATGTCAAAAGGGTTAATATATTGTTCATTAACAATTATATGATATCCGATGCAAAACTTCTTTATCCAAGCGTACTTTTTGGCTATTTACAGTACTTTTTTACATTGCATAAATACCTAAAGGTTCTACAGTAAATTAACTGAATATGTTGACTTACATGGAATTTATAATGTCCACTCCATTTTGATAACTGTTCCAAGAGCTCCTTTGTTGAAAGGTTTAGTTTGGACAAAACCTCTGGATAACCATGTGTTGGAGAAAACATCTGTAAAACTGCAGAGGCAAACGCCCTCTGAGTGTCCATCTTCACTGAATAGGTGTCAACAACTTCTACCAGATCTCTGAATAGAAACATTAAAAATCGTTTGGGTTTTATTCACTTTCTATACTGAGATAGCATTATCTGGTAACCTTCTCTTCATACAGAATGACAAAATGGTGGATACATTACCTCTGTATTTGCTCTGAGGGACGTCCTTTACAGAGCTCTCTGATATCAACGGTCTGTTCTGGTGGACAGACTGCATAGAACAGAGCTATAAGCCACACAACCTCTGGTGACTTCCGTCTAATTGCCACGTCCACAACATGTCGTACAGCACTGACAGTGGAACTGCTTAAAGTAGAAAAGAAAGATTTTAGTGGAAGATTTTTTAAAACTATTCAGTTTCTAGATGCATAGTTTCATACCACTGGCATGCTGCCATAGCATGCTAGGCAAGTCTAAAAATATTTGAATTTGAACAATATCAGAGAGGCAAATATCAATGTAGCACAGCCCTTGTCACTGCATTTTTATGCCCTTTTGTGACCGCTGCACTTGCCTCTAGAACAGTCAAACTGGATTTCAAAGCAGCACCATGGTCCTTTATTAATGTCGTTCCATTAGATTAAGTTTGTTAGTCCCTCATATACAGTAGGTGTCTCTATCCCACCGTTGGTAAGCTGTATATGCTCACAGTATAACATTACTTCATTGAAACACTAGCCATGGTTAAATTCAGATCAGTAGTCCATATTATATATAGCGACTGTAAAAGCTATTGCTAAACTTTGATATGATAATAGGGATGGAACCCGGAAATATTGCTATTCTGTTGTTGTAAGAGACATGAACAAAGTGTAGCCACATTTTGTATCTCTAACTCATACCCTTGTATGTTCACTCTGTCTCACTGAGACCTGAACAAATGGCATGTGACCCCCCTCCCCCCATAGGTGAACCCCTCACCCCAATGTCTCCCCTTCCTCTCACCTATAGGGTGTGGTTTACCTGTCCCCTATTGTATTCTACCTGACTGAATGGTATAAATGCCAACATATTCTAAAATCAGGTAGGCCATTCTCTGAGCACCAGCTGAGAGGAGGTCTCCACGCTGAAATAAACTCAAGAATCCTGACTACGTCCTCCGGTCCCTTCTTCAACTTTGGCATGCTCATTTAGATTCTATCAATAATAATCTATATACGTACACCAACTTACACCTGCCCCTCTGTCAATTTAAATAGTTTGCTAGGCGGATAATCTAATCAGCAAGCTAGCTAGTGTGCAGGTGTTTGAACTCCATTCTTAGCAAAACAATACAGCTGTAATTTGGTGCTTATTGGAGCTTCATGTGAAGTCAATGCAAAATGAACTAAATCTCTTCACTGCAAAAAAATCTTTAATTGTTAGGTTATCTTCAACTGTATTAATCTGCTAAAGCTGAAATTTTAAATTGATGAACTGTGATTGCCACCTCAGTGGTATTTCTTCATATTTGAATAGACCCTCATATACATACATACACATACACACATACACACATACATACATAAATAGAATCATACAATTTTCTTCTGTGTCCTGTACATGGAGTAAAAGTAAAATAAAATAAATATTACTTACAAGCGCACTGAGTCATCAAGGCCCATGAGCGCCCCCTGGAGGCTGCCATTGTTTTTCACGATTAGGGAAAAGTGTTCAACTGTTTTTTTGTTGAGTTGAAGTGCAAGTTGCTTAGCGATGGCTGCAGCCACCAGAACTTTCTGAATTGGTTCCTGGGGTTTCAGCGTTAGCACTGCATCCTGAAGAACTTGGTTAACGTCGATTGAACCCTACCAAAATAACATTAAACACAGACAGAAGCAAGAAGTGATTATCAACACATTGGGTGCATTTTATTTAAGGGATATTTATTGCAAAACTAAACAGACAAATTACATTATTCAGAGTTATTAAAACAACTCAGAAGGTTTATTTGTCAGATGCCCTACTCCTGTTTCCATTTGGAATACATAGAGTGAATGATATGAAGTGAAAGTGTGTCTGATTCTACCAGGTTTTGGAGTGACACACGGCATCATCATCTCCGATAGGATTCCATACGTGAAGCAACCAATTAATAGGCCTCCGATTTGGTAAAAAAAATGTATTAGTTAAGTTAAGTGTTGAGTTGGTTAATTTACTTGTATTTGTTTTTCCCTCACTGTTATTTTAAGTAGGCCTACTTCAATACAGCAACTTAACCCTCCTATTATGTTTGGGGTCAATTTGACCCTTTTCAATGTTTAACGTCTCTAAATAAATGATTAGCATCGTTTTTTTTGCTTCATATTTAATGACTTTTCGTAATCTAATGGGGACAACTGGGTAAACACAAAATGAACCTGATATGTTTTCAATGTCCTGTACACATGCTTTACGCATAGGTGTTGTTTGGGGTCAATTTGACCCCAGGCTGTTTTAATTGTATAAAATATATAAGAAATATAAACTTTTTTCATCACATTGTTACTATTCTTGATAACAGAAATAGTTTTCTATTCCATATGTTATAGATAACAACAACATGTACTTAGAAATAATATGGAGCCATAAAACACCAGAAGGATATCTCTTTCCAATTTTAAGTCAATCAGTGAGATTTGATGGTGATCTGCATATTTCTCCATAGTAGCATAACATGTATTCTGGATGTATAAGGGGGATGGGTGGGGGTATTGTTTTATTTTTAAGGGCTATTTAGGTAGTCAACAAACAAACCTAAGGTACCTGACACATAAACTTGGGTAAAACAAAATATTATAATCATTTTTTGGAGGTTTAAATTGCTGGGGTCAAATTGACCCCAAGCATAATAGATGTGAGTAAAATTTGAACATAATAGGAGGGTTAATTTACATATCAGAAAACAAATGTACACGTATATACATATATACGAATACATCACACGTATATGATTAGCTCTTATATTGACCAGGGCTGAAAGTTTAGAGGTTAAGGCAGTACAACTATGCAGAAAATGGCCCAGGCCTGAGGTGTGGCCATATTTATTTGTACTATAGAACAGGGGGTTTCAACCGGGGGACCGTGGCCCACTGGTGGTCCGCGACGGCATTGCAGGGGGTCCGCGACTTGAGCCTATGTTGATCAGTTCACCATTGACTTTTTTTTATTTTATAAATACACCTGGGCCCGTAGACATATTCATGTCAATTTAAATAGTCTGAATAGCCAAGTTGCATTACCAAAAATATTGATGTAGACCCTGTAAACCTGTCCCTTTTTAGTTATTTTTCCCCAGCGAGTTTAGCCCACCCTGGTGGTGAGTTAATATTGTTTCAGTTTTGTGCCCTGTTTGTCACGTATTTTCCCGTTTTAGTAAATTGAGGTCGTCATTGGCTGACGCTTGATCATCCCCGGCATAAAAGTGCTGCCCCATTGCCTCACAGAGGAGCATGCCTAGGAGATCGCCATTTCGTTGGACGCAGTCGTTTTTGGATTTAGCTTTTTGTGGACATTCGGCCTTTGGCCAACGTAATTCTGCTGGATCGTCGCGCAGCCTCACCGTGCTGCCTGGCCCCAGCTTTTGTGGACTAGTAGGTCCTTTGTTGTGGATTGTGTCTGCCGGCATTTGCTTGCCCGTTTGGCGTCTGTGTTACTCCTGTGGTCCCTTTAGATCCTTTCTGAGTTAAGCGTTGCTGCGTGCTACATCAATCTTTGCTACTAACTTGTCTGTAGTTCGTAACAGACCCATATTCAGCGAAGAAATTACATTGACAACTGTTATAGGCAGAATACATACGCAGGGGGAGGGGGCGTGATTATTTGGTCCAATTAGAGTTACTTGGACCCCTCCACAGAGGTAGGGGAACCCGGACCCAACTATTCAGGTAGGGGAGTCCAGTCCTTCTTCCCCCTTATGGCCACAGTGAGAAGGGGGAGGGATTTCACACTTGGACCTTAAAAAACTTCAACAAAGGGGTGACAAAACCTCAAATCTTGCAGCAATTTACAGGTAGAATTCCACTTGCAAAAACATAATCACTGGCCATACATGCAACTGCATAGTCTCTTCAAAAACATATGTAAGCCTGCTGTGGCTCTGTGACGGTCGTAGTGCGACCGCACATGAACTGCACACTTCTGCCCAATGTTTGCAACCACTAGCGCACCCAAACAGACATGGTTCGCACACACACGCACACACAAACACTAATACAACTGATTACAATTGGATCCACCTCATGGAAACTGCTAATTGCCTAGACTGGCAGAGGGGACAAAAAAAATGGTCTGGGCCAGACCACCTGGATAAAGTGGTTGGTTTTACAAACCTTTGAGACATTATTTATTACATAGTTATTTCTTTGTTTTATGATTGTGAGGAAATGCTATGTTCGTGTCTCTGGGTCTGTCTTGTCATTGTGTATTGTTTAGTTGTTGTGTCTACCCCGTGTGTAAAAATGGTGCTGGCCACCATATGTATATGTTCATTGTTCGGTCTAGTTCGGAGAGTCAAGTCTTGTTGTCAGATATGTGCATTTATGTTGACCCTTTTTTGACTGCTGAGTGTTGTCCTCTACTACATTTAGAGGCTTAGCAGGTGATATTCCTGGAGACTGCTGCTTTCTGTCCTCTGCCTATTGAGAGGCTTAGCAGTCCTCCAGAATATTTGAAAGCATAATAAACCTTATATTTGAGCCCTCATTCTGTCTCTGAGCTTTTCGGGCCAAACCCACATTTTTGACGCCAACCGTGGCTCGGTCCGTCACAGTCTCCCTCTAGCGCAGAAGTACCCTCTCTCATTATAGCAAGAGATGGAATGTGTCATGAAGCATCTCTTTATTATTCAATGCTGTTACTGAAATATGGCACCATGTCTTCATTGAAAAACATATGGGAAAGAGACCTTGAAATTACATTTACAGATGAAGAATGGACACACATATTTTGTAATTTAAAGAAAATGACACGTGATCTTCACACTAGATTAATTCAGTTTAAGATAATCCACAGAATGTACTGGACTCCCTCTTAACTGTACAGGGTCAAACTCACTACTGACCCAGGATGCTGGAAGTGTTCAGAAGAAGGCACATTGACTCATATGTTGTGAGCACAAGACTTCTGGACATCAGTTCATGAGTGCATTCAGAAAGTTGTAGGCGTAGAGGTGCCCTTTTGCATTCGCTTATACCTTCTGGGAGACCCATCTATACTGACAGATGACATTGCCCCAGTCTATGCAGAATGGGGCCAGCCAGCAATCATGCTTGGCAGGAAACTGCTAGTCCAACAGTGGAAGTCAGCCCATGCCCCACCAATCACAGACTGGTATAATGCCCTTACTACAGTCGCTGCATATGAACAGGTATCATTCACCCTGCTGTACAGGTTAGATTGATACTTCTTTTAGTGGCAAAAGTTTCTTCAATACATAAATGGCTCTCAGTGATGTACTGCAGGCTCAACCCCCCTCTACTAACACACAACACATGTGCTCTCTGGTTTCCCATTTTTTTCCTTAAGCATATGTGTATTGTTTTTGTTATATATTATGAGGTTTTTTGAATGTTAGGTTGTTTTGTTGTTGTGGTTGTGGTTGTGGTTGTGGTTGTGGTTGTGGGTGTCTCTATGTGGGTACATATACAATTACGTATGCATAACTTACCCTATGTTTGTTTCTATGTGTGTGATGGTTATACCATGTTCATGCTTTTGACCTGTGACTGGTAACCTGTACAAACGTTCAAAAGCAAATACAAATTGCCAATCGCAAAAAGAAAGTACAGTATCGAAAAATATTGTTTTTTAAACATAACATCAATATGTTTAAAGACAGGGAAAAAAAACAGATTGGTGAATCACTCTACTGGTTTTTATATAACTAATTGTTTTTATCTTTTTTTCTTTTCTTTTAAGACCCGATGATTTTGTTAGAATTTATTGAGCATGCCAAACTTGAATAATAGACCGGAAGACGTAGTCAGGATTTTTGGAGTTTATTTCAGGTATTATAATTATTATATTACATTACGAAGTCTGTTTTGGTGTATCACTGGTATCATTGGTTTTCATAAAACTTATTGTTTTATCTGTTTTCTTTGCAGACCTGATGATTTTTATTATTATTTTAGCTGCCTCTGTGAAGAACATGGATTTTGGACCCGTAATATTTAAACAAGTGCATAGCATCAACAATTATTAGGTCTACTGTACTGTAGACAAGGGCAGCTGATGATTCAGATCGAAAGTCAGAAAAACATCTGACAATTATGTTGTATTGTTAGTTATTAAGAGCAAGTAGTACATGAGTCACAACTATTGCAGTAGATTAACCCTTAACCTAATATTCTCATAGGAGTTGTAATGCATTGACTGGAGGTAGAGTTTGGTGATGGGTCAACCATGAGCTCATCCAAAATCGAATAGCTATCCTGAGGATATTGTAGACTGTGAGGTGATCATGAGGATGTTGTGGACTGTAAGATGTTAAATGGAATACAGTAATTACAGTAATTACAAAATGACCTACCAAGACAAAAGTTAAACTTACCAAATTGGGGTTTATATCCTTATCTTCTGTTTCAGACTTGCAGATCACTCTTCTCTTTATACAGCCCTTGAAACATGCTATTGTGTCTTGCAAGTCAGGAAAGTCTGCATTCTGGTTGTTCATCAGGTGGAGCATTACTGCCTTAAGGAAGTTGAACCGCACTCTATCAATCGTTGTTGAGTTGCCTCTTATTCCTGGGTTGCTCATGCATATGTCATCAAACTGGTAAAGAACTAAATCAGAAAATGTGTTTTGCAGTTACTTAGATTTTCTTCACAGAAGAAACAATGAATATACATGTATTACATTGTTTAAACTTTCATTCTTGATACTGGACAATACAATTAAATGTTACATGAATTATTACATATTTTTAAACATTAAAAGTATCGAAGACATACATCATCAAAGAATGCCTCATGGTACTGTATTTGTCCTTTAATCTGAGGAATTACAGTTTCTCCCTCTCTCAATGACACAACCACACACACAGATGTGACAATTATCTCTTAAAGCAGGAAATGTCCCAAGAGGAGAATTCATCTTTGTGAATGAACATCCTAAATTATATATTTACCTTTGTCAGTCTCCTCAATATTTCTGAACAGCCTTCGGAAAGTTTGTGTGGTCGAAAAGGGCCACCATCCCTTCTGTCCAGCATCCTCATATTCCTCTTTACCATTTCTGCTGAGACAGTAAGTGTATGCAGTGCATCTGCCTCGTTCTTTAGATATGGGAAATGAACAACTGAACATGTGACCGACTTCATAATGAAACCTAGGGAAAACAAAATGAAACCTTCTTTAGGATTCTAAGAAATTAAGAAATATTTTCCCCATTCCAAATTTATAATTTGGGGGCAAGAAAGTGACATGAAAAGAAAAACAAAAATCAACACATTTTCTGCTGTTTGAAGTACATAGTAAACAGAGAGATGCATGGGTTCTGTTTCATATGTGAATTTGAGAGATTGGTCTGTATTTTCCATATTCCATATAATTGCTGTTTTTTAAAAGGTAATAAACAGCAATTATTAACTAATACTGATCAGGCATGATCAATAGACTACTGAGTACAAAACTACGGATTGACGATAACGTGAATGAATCTCAACCAAGCAACAGCAGTGTGGCTAATGTTAGCGCTTCATCTGTTAATTTCATTATTTGTTTTTTTATTTACTGTTTTTATTTATGAAACAAAGCATGACAGTATTCTAAAAACAGTTTTATTTTTAGTTCAAGGTGAATACACTTAAAAAATAAACAGGACTGTAATTGGCATGTAATTGGCACTTCACTGGACCCCACTTTGAGAGTATGTTGACCTGTCCTTAGGTTTGTTTTTGGTTATTTTGGGGGTATGCGTAGCTGCACTCTGAAGAGAGAGACGAGGAGTGAGAGGGAGACGGTGTGCTGGCGCACAGATGAGAGATGTGTGTGTGTGTGTAAAAGAGGGTAGTTGGCATGCATTGGGGATGGGCACAGGATGCGTGAGTGTCAGGTTTGAGACAAAAGATCCAAGCTCAGCCTTTAGCCCAATAAAGTCTACCCAAAATAGCACTTTAATGACGATTTGGACGTGTGTGTGTGTGTGTGTGAGAGAGAGATGTTGCATTAACAATCTATCTATGAGATTAGCTACAAGACAAAGCTAAATAATTTAATGGCGAAGACCAAATTCTATGTGAATTACTGTGTGCACATTTAAATCATACGTGAAATAAAATGATAACACTCTCTCACTTAAACTAAATACACCTCTAAGACTAACTCTGCTTTACTTGGGATCACTCATGCATGGCGACTAATGGTGCATTCTTTGGTCTTCCGATAAACAGGATCCGGTCGCCTTCTCTTTATAGTAAAACTGGTGGGCTGCAGTATAATTTAGTGGTTTAAACTAATGTTGCAACTATGCAAGTTACAGTATATTAGAACTTTGGCCAACAGTTTGATACGAGTGGCTCGCTGCATTGTCCTTTGTTCTTTGTTGAAGTTCTTCTGTAGAGTAAAGGTATCTCTTTACACAAGTGGAATCCACTATTAATCCACAAACGTAAACTACCATTAGAGAGAATTTTTTTTTTTTGCAGCTGCTGCTTTTTAAGGCAACAATGCATCACCGTTTACTGTTTTCAATACTGTTGCAGTGAACGGTGAGAGGGGGTTGAGCAGAGAAATTTTGGGTATTGTGGTCTATAGTGAGGCGGAACCCTACACTACCAGAATTAACATTTTCCCATGTACAGGCCGCACCCCAGTATAAACCGCAGGGCTGCAGAAATTTTACAAAATTAATGTATAAACCATGGTCGGAAATGAAGGTACATACATGTCTCTTTTCAGTTTTATGCTAATGATATGCAGATAATCCAAAACGTGTATGTGTTTACATACTTCTTGGATCCTGATTGGTGTCACCGCCGCAGCCAAGGCACCGATTGGATGGTCACAGACCATAATACAGTGCAGATGAAAATGATTCAGACTACAGCGTTTATATGTTCAACAATTTGAAATGTAGGTGTTTTAAAATGACACCAAATTTATTTCTGATTATTCCAACGGCAGAATACAAGGCCCAGGGAACTTTGAGGTGCGTGAACGCCACTTACAGGTGCTTAAACCATATTTAGAGGTGCGTAAACGCTATTTCCAAAATTCCAGAGGTGTGTAAACGGCGTTTACGTGCGTTTACCCTCCACTACAGCCCTGCCATGAAGGGAAGTCATCCAGTGATTGATGAATCAGTTCGTCTACCAGTAAGTAGCAAGCTACTGCTCCTTAGTGAGCTGCAATGGTTAGCTAGCTAACCAGCTACTAGCAATCTGACGTCTGTGCTTGCCAACAAGGGTTATTCCACCAAGTACTAAGTCATGTTTTGCTAGGGGTTCAAATACTTATTTTTCCGCGACAAATGCAAATCAATTCATAATTGTTATAAAATACAGTTTTCTGGATGTTTTTGTTGATATTCTGTCTCTCACTGTTAAAATAGACCTACCATTACAATTATAGATCACACATTTCTTTGCAAGTGGCCAAACTTGCGAAATTGGCAGGGGGTCAAATACTTATTTTCCCCACTGTAAAGTATAGATAGTGCCTGCTTTAGATCAAGCCCTGCAAAACACTTTACGAATGATTAGTAAATGGTTTCTATAGTATGTCCCTCACTAACGGGCCATTTAAAAATGTTTATATAGTATAGATAGTGCACGCTTTAGATCAAGCACTGCGAAACACTTTACTAATGATTAATAAATGGTTTCTAAAGACCTATGTTAAGTGTCAACTGAGGTATTGCTACATGTGCTAACATTTATGAATTCACTCATGAATAAGACAATAGCTAATGCATGATAAAGGTTATTCATAATGACCCATAAATGGTGAGTAGACCATTATCACATACTTTATACATTATCTTACAAATCATTAGTACATCATTTATAACTGGTTGATTTGTCATTTCTGAAGGATTTATTAAGTATCAGCAGACCATTATCATATGCCTTATAAACGATCTTATAAACCATTAGAAAATCATTTAAAAAACATGTTCATGAATACATTACTACTCATTAATAAATAGTGAACTAACGTTTATAAATGTTGGAATACTGATTTGTGAATGATGAACAGACTATGAACAAATGCTTCATAAACGATTTATTAAGGAGGGTTATTTTAAAGCGTTACCATGGAGGGTAGTATTTTTGCCTCAAATGCCCATCCCACATTCATACAACTTTTAAATGGCTAGTAGCGCTGGCATCACAACTACAAGGCTTTACATTTTTTGTGACACGATGATGTAACGTTGAATAAACTGCGGTTAATACACGGGTGTGGTCAATAAACCAGTTAGCTTTGTAAAATTACGTAAAGTACTGTAATGGGGTTTATATAAACGGTGAGGTTAATAGTCTGGGAAATATGGTAATGCACCACTCTTCCAAAAAAGGGATAGATAAACCAAAATCAGGCACTGATGGTTTGAAATCAATGCATGCAAATGTTCCTTGTCAGATAATGTTGTGACGCCTATATCCGAAATACACCACAGACAAAAAAAAGATTTATTCCTGAAGATTAAGACAACCTGATGGGTGGAAGAGGCCATCTTCACCAATTATCTGCTGCCAAACTAGGGCCCATTGTGTGTTTGTGTAAAAGATGTGGATGAAATGAAAGCCTGTATCTCACCCGACCAAGTCCATACGCAGTTTTATTGGTTCTTCCTCTTGTAGAACCAAAAATAATGTGTCATCATCTCTGAAACCGACTCCGTACCGCAGAACAGCAGAAAAATTCAAAATGACTTCAGTGTTTTCATGCCCAGGTGCTGTTTCACTGTAAGAAACAATACGAAATATAAATAAATAAACACTTAAAAAAACATTTAAAAAAAATATTGAACTAATTCTTCCTCAAGGCAATGGTGTTATAGCGCATCAATCACCCTAGAGATCTCAAACACCTGGAGGATATTTAGAGTAGTGCAGTTGTAGCCAAAGCTAACCTGGAAATATGCTAAAGTAATTTATGACAATATAACGCCTGCTCACTGTTTACTCTATTCATCTTTGCATAGTGTGGACAGAATAGTGCTGACATGTCCAAAATAGGAAGGACTGCATTCTATCCTACATTTACACCTGCAAATATAAAAACATAATTCAGAATGGTAGATGCTGACAGAACCCTGTAAATCTACAATCTTACCTCTGGGAGTGGAGATGTTCTTGAGCATCCTGGAATGCAGCACATCACACACAAATTAGAGTGGGTAGTAAATACTATGTTTTTAAAGAAATGTAATGTTTCTGAAGACTTACAATATATTCATCATCATATTCCTTATCTGAAGGACCAACGATGTTTATCCCATAATCTGCATTGTTCCCTGCAGTGAAAGTGAATTAGAGTATAATTTAGTAGATACAAGTATTTTATAAAGCTTTGCAATGTAAATAAATGTAGAAATTCAGTTAGCATATCAATGTGAGATTATTCCAAATTTAAAATGTCTGCAGTCCTGCTAAAAGTGTAAGATAACATTTCAGTCAGGACAGCGAATAAAACGCAGATCCTGAAAAGCATAGAAGAACATTCTAGGGCCA
>NW_024880007.1:0-46107 GCF_900700415.2 Clupea harengus | reverse complement strand
TAAGAAACAGTAAAACACACAACAATCTGCTGATAAAAGGATTATGTCTTCAATAAAGTTGGTTGAACATGTTCAGAACACTGTAAAGAAAGGGTAAAAAATGTTTAGCAGTAATTAATCTGGCCATTCACTGTGAAAAAACACTTGACACACAGATCACACAGGTGAAAAGGGATTATCTCCAATGCCAGGGTATTGCCATGTGACACGTATCAAACTTTGCTGATGAAACTAAAGATTGTGTCTCAATGAAAGGGGGGTGGAATATGTTTAGGACATTCCAAACATTAAATAAAATGTGTGAAGTAGTTGAGATTTACGTCCCTGAATGCTCCACAATACTTTAAACATAGGTGATCAGACAGGCGAAAATGCATTATCTTCAATGGTAGGGCCATGTGACATGTATCACTCTTTGCTGATGAAACTAAAGATTGTGTCTCAATGAAAGGGGGGTGGAATATGTTCAGGACACTCCAAACATTAAATAAAATGTGTGAAGTAGTTCAGATTTGCGTCCCTGAAGGCTCCACAATACTTTAAACATAGGTGATCAGACAGGCGAAAATGCATTATTTTCAATGGCAGGGCCATGTGACATGTATCGCTCTTTGCTGAAAAAACTAAAGATTGTGTCTCAATGAAAGGGGGGTGGAATATGTTCAGGACACTCCAAACATTAAATAAAATGTGTGAAGTAGTTGAGATTTACGTCCCTGAAGGCTCCACAATACTTTAAACATAGGTGATCAGACAGGCGATAATGCATTGTCTTCAATGGTAGGGCCATGTGACATGTATCACTCTTTGCTGAAAAAACTAAAGATTGTGTCTCAATGAAAGGGGGGTGGAATATGTTCAGGACACTCCAAACATTAAATAAAATGTGTGAAGTAGTTCAGATTTGCGTCCCTGAAGGCTCCACAATACTTTAAACATAGGTGATCAGACAGGCGAAAATGCATTATTTTCAATGGCAGGGCCATGTGACATGTATCGCTCTTTGCTGAAAAAACTAAAGATTGTGTCTCAATGAAAGGGGGGTGGAATATGTTCAGGACACTCCAAACATTAAATAAAATGTGTGAAGTAGTTGAGATTTACGTCCCTGAGTGCTCCACAATACTTTAAACGTACGTGTCACATGGCCCTGCCATTGAACATAATGCATTTTCGCCTGTCTGATCACCTATGCTTAAAGTATTGTGGAGCATTCAGGGACGTAAATCTCAACTACTTCACACATTTTATTTAATGTTTGGAGTGTCCTGAACATATTCCACCCCCCTTTCATTGAGACACAATCTTTAGTTTAATCAGCAAAGTGTCATACGTATCACATGGCCCTGCCATTGAAGTTAATGCATTTTCGCCTGTGTGTAGGCCTATGTTTAAAGTATTGTGGAGCATTCAGGGACGCAAATCTGAACTACTTCACACATTTTATTTAATGTTTGGAGTGTCCTGAACATATTCCACCCCCCTTTCATTGAGACACAATCTTTAGTTTTTTCAGCAAAGAGTGATACATGTCACATGGCCCTGCCATTGAAGATAATGCATTTTCGCCTGTCTGATCACCTATGTTTAAAGTATTGTGGAGCCTTCAGGGACGTAAATCTCAACTACTTCACACATTTTATCTAATGTTTGGAGTGTCCTGAACATATTCCACCCCCCTTTCATTGAGACACAATCAATCTTTAGTTTTTTCAGCAAAGAGCGATACATGTCACATGGCCCTGCCATTGAAAATAATGCATTTTCACCTGTCTGATCACCTATGTTTAAAGTATTGTGGAGCCTTCAGGGACGCAAATCTGAACTACTTCATATATTTTATTTAATGTTTGGAGTGTCCTGAACATATTCCACCCCCCTTTCATTGAGACACAATCTTTAGTTTTTTCAGCAAAGAGTGATACATGTCACATGGCCCTACCATTGAAGACAATGCATTTTCGCCTGTCTGATCACCTATGTTTAAAGTATTGTGGAGCATTCAGGGACGTAAATCTCAACTACTTCACACATTGTATTTAATGTTTGGAGTGTCCTGAACATATTCCACCCCCCTTTCATTGAGACACAATCTTTAGTTTTTTCAGCAAAGAGTGATACATGTCACATGGCCCTGCCATTGAAGATAATGCATTTTCGCCTGTCTGATCACCTATGTTTAAAGTATTGTGGAGACTTCAGGGACGCAAATCTGAACTACTTCACACATTTTATTTAATGTTTGGAGTGTCCTGAACATATTCCACCCTCCTTTCATTGAGACACAATCTTTAGTTTTTTCAGCAAAGAGCGATACATGTCACATGGCCCTGCCATTGAAAATAATGCATTTTCGCCTGTCTGATCACCTATGTTTAAAGTATTGTGGAGCCTTCAGGGACGCAAATCTGAACTACTTCACACATTTTATTTAATGTTTGGAGTGTCCTGAACATATTCCACCCCCCTTTCATTGAGACACAATCTTTAGTTTTTTCAGCAAAGAGTGATACATGTCACATGGCCCTACCATTGAAGACAATGCATTTTCGCCTGTCTGATCACCTATGTTTAAAGTATTGTGGAGCATTCAGGGACGCAAATCTGAACTACTTCACAAATTTTATTTAATGTTTGGAGTGTCCTGAACATATTCCACCCCCCTTTCATTGAGACACAATCTTTAGTTTTTTCAGCAAAGAGCGATACATGTCACATGGCCCTGCCATTGAAAATAATGCATTTTCGCCTGTCTGATCACCTATGTTTAAAGTATTGTGGAGCCTTCAGGGACGCAAATCTGAACTACTTCACACATTTTATTTAATGTTTGGAGTGTCCTGAACATATTCCACCCCCCTTTCATTGAGACACAATCTTTAGTTTTTTCAGCAAAGAGCGATACATGTCACATGGCCCTGCCATTGAAAATAATGCATTTTCGCCTGTCTGATCACCTATGTTTAAAGTATTGTGGAGCATTCAGGGACGCAAATCTGAACTACTTCACACATTTTATTTAATGTTTGGAGTGTCCTGAACATATTCCACCCCCCTTTCATTGAGACACAATCTTTAGTTTTTTCAGCAAAGAGTGATACGTGTCACATGGCAATACCCTGGCATTGGAGATAATCCCTTTTCACCTGTGTGATCTGTGTGTCAAGTGTTTTTTCACAGTGAATGACCAGAATAATGACTGCTAAACATATTTTACCCTTTCTTTACAGTTCTGAACAAGTTCAACCAACTTTAATGAAGGCATAATCCTTTTATCAGCATAATGGGGTGTGTTTTACTTTTTCTTAATACAATATTGTCTGTTTAGTCATTGTTCATTATATTAAAACAAGAAAACCATACTTTTGTAACATCAGTGAATCGTTTTAACCCATTTTGATGTTACTATGAAATTAATATCTCTGATAGTTTAAGAAAACACGGGGCTAACAGGGGACTTTTATTTTGAAAAATCGTAACCGGAAGTCGCTCGAGCTCATTTGCCTATAGTTGCTCACTGAACGCTGCTTTGTGCTTTATGATTTGTTTTCCTATTTGCTGTGGTGTTTTCCTATTTGCCGTTTTGTTTTCCTATTTGCAATTGTGTTTTACGATTTGTTGAAATGTTTTCCTATTTGCAATTGTGTTTTACGATTTGTTGAAATGTTTTCCTATTTGCCGTTGTGTTTTATGATTTGCTGTTGCGTTTTTCTATTTGCTGTTGTGATTTGCACTTCAGGGCTATTAGCTGTCAATCAAGGCACAAAATGTCCCCCAGTGTCAAAATTAACCTAGATTCGAGCAAGCAGAAATCCACTCCGCGAGCAGAATTTCACTGCGCAACCTAAATTAACCTATGAGATCGTGACAGGCGCTTGCTCGCAGCTACCTGTACAACTCTCGGTTGTTGAGTGTGTGCGCAAGTACTTATATTTTCTGAGTGGAAAGTTAATATCTGCGCGTGTGAAATAATATAATTTGCTCGTGGGCATGTTTTATGCGCTCACGACTTTTGACCCAAATCTGACGCCATACTTATACACAACCACAAGCTGTCACACAGTTCTACCTAGATAGCTTGAAAGAGACCACTGAAACGAGTTGGCAATGAACAAAAATAGCTTTGGATACTGTACAGTATAGTTGAATATACTCACTACTCTGAGGGCAGGAGACTTTCCATTCCCAAAACGTCTTGAGGGGAGGGAAAAAAACACACAAAACCAAATTAAGAGACATGGGCATGCAAATTATTACTCATCAGCAGATATTATTTATTTAAAAAAAAACATGCCAACAAGACACTTGTGCTAAGGTACTTAAGGGATTAATGTAGCTAGCTAACCTGACTATTTGTGTTACAGTGCCTACATACATCTACCCATGTAGCTATGTAACGGACTCTAACCAGCCCGCTACAATAATTATAAATAAAATGTCTCTGTGTGGTCAAAGATACATGCAGCGGAGTCATGGAAGTTATCTGTCATCAGTTTATTACACCTGCAACACAGCAGTAATGGGCGATCACACACACGAGGGTAACACAATGCTGGTATCCCTTTAACAGACTTCCAAGCAAGGGCTAACAAATGAAATGTGCGTAGGCTACAATAGGCTAACCATACATTACAGCCTACCGTCTACAACACTAGTAGTAAAACACGATCGTATAGTGTATTAAATATTAGTGATAAAAATGCAACCATAGACATAAACATAGTACATGACAGATAAGTGACAGTTATAAGTATAAATATTCACAACACACTCAGGCTCAACATACCTGCAACACAGCAGTAATGGGCGATCACACATGAGGGTAACACAATGCTGGTATCTACAACAATGAATTAGCCAATTATGGCGTAATTTTAGTGTCAAAACTCACACACGCGAGGAAGCGTCTATTTTAGCAACATTCAGGTTTTCGCGAGCGTGAATTTCGTCTACGCACTCAATTTTAGCAGCTGCGAGAGAAAATTCAACAACTGCGAGTAACGGTACCCATTAAACCTGTTTTGATTAAATACTAGTGGTGATTGTGGCATTTGATCCACGATCACTTTATTAATTCCAGGATAAAAAAAGAGTCAGTTCTCGTGACAAAGTCGCTGCCAGTAGGTAACATATCTAGCTACTAGCTTGCTTTAGATTCCTGCGCTAGCAAGAAGCATTTGCTTGCTAACTGATGTAGCTAGCTCTTGCTGCTGAGTTTTCAAAGTTGACTTCAATGTTTTAACGTAATTTATTCCATGACCAGGGTGTTTTCACTGCTTTCAACACTGCTAGCTACAACAGAGCAAGCAAATGCTTCTTGCTAGCGCAGGAATCTTAGATCAGCAGTAGACTAGCTAGCAGCTAAACAATAAAATGTAATAACATGAGGGGACAAGCCACGTTCGCAAGTACAAGGGCTAACTGTAAGAATGATGAACACATTCAATAAAATTAACTTTGTGACTGAAACACTGTTGTTTACTGTGTAGTGCTCAACACTTCATAATAGCAGCAAGCTTAAAGCTAGCTAGTAGCTAGCTGTGTTACCTACAGCGACTGTCATGAGAACTGACACTTTTTCCTGGAATTAATAAAGTGATCGTGGGTCAAATGCCACAATTACCACTAGTATTTAATCAAAACAGGTTTAATGGGTACCGTTACTTCGGTTCGTCATTAAATATCAGTCTTCACCATACAAAGACATATAAAGGAGTTTGGTAAACGGTTGTCGTGAATATGAGACTCTCCTGCTGTAAAATCAGGACCAATCAGAGAAGAGTCTGTCCTGCTTTGGTTCCCGCCCACACAGTGTCAAAAGTCATAACTCGAGCGAGCAGATCCAGTTTTCGCGAGAGCGTATGTCAGTCTCTGCGCTCGCAGTTGTTGAAATTCCTCTCGCAGCTGCTTACATTGAGTGCGCAGACGAAATTCACGCTCGCGAAAACCTGAAAGTCGCTCGAATACACGCTTCCTCGCGTGTGTGAGTTTTGACACTAAAATGACGCCATACCAAACATTTGGTTTGATTCCACCTTATCATCTTAACATATAATGGTTTGAATACATGATTTTGCGATTAGATGGTTTTCTTCACGTTGGAACAAATTAGTGTTGCAATATGAGTGACAAACATATCCTAGCATAATGCAGCTTTGGTCAGCAGATTAGGCTACATCTTGAAACGAGGCTTCATCAAAATGTACAGACGTACAAAAGTGATCCATTTGAACCTCAACCTCTTGTCATGACAATACATGTTTTTGGTTAGGTATATTGGCGCAAAACCCTCCTTTATATACATCTTGGTTACAGGGCATCTTACAAAACAATGAATAAATGACACCATCATATTTAAGATGAAGCAAAGGTGGTTCAACAGTCATTTTGCATCCATTTAGACAGCAAATGACCCCACTGTGGTCCTACCTAACATATCTTTTGCTGCAGATTATACTTTCGGTTTCCAAATCTAATCTTACATAACAACTAAAATGACATTGGGTGCATGTCACTTGGTTGCGCCGTCTTTGTATGTCAGTTGCTTCAAGGAGTTTGAAAGAGCAGTATCGTCCAGTCAGGAGGAAAATAAAATACATTATCACTCTGTATTGTTTACATCTGATGAAGACAAATATGACAACCGCAACGCTTCTGGTAGTCCTATGTAGTTTCCACGTTGCTTCAGGAGGTTAGTTTGCTGTTTTTATTTTCGTATAAAGCTCTCGTTTGGGTTTTTGTTTGTTGTCCCTTTGTGTCGTGGAGATTTGGCACAGGGTTCATAATCTTTTGGAATATTAAAAACTGTGTGAAGATTTCAGCTTGCTTGTCTTGAAAGTCAGCCATGTAAACTCCATGAAGAGTTTGATAGTTGCGGATGTTATTCTGTTTGGTTAAATGTGACGTATCGGTAGGCTGTTAAGCTTTCCATTGTTGGCACATTTTTATTTTTCAAAGATTTTAGCATATTATGTAACTGTTTAAGAGTATTTTACACACTAGGGATTTGATGTTGGTCATGGCAATGTGTTGGTTATGCATGCTGGAATTTTAGGGCTTATGATCGCTCGAATGCCTGAGGTTATGCTACTGCAGATTAGGCTAAGGATACGTGTGTGTGAGGCAATTTGACAGAGTAAATAGACGAAACATCATATGAATTGTCATCGTGCTAACCTGTAACCTAACCTATTGTTATGTATGTGATTTCATGCACTATTTTATGTGTTCTATTTATAGCACCACTGTATGGTTACTGCGCACTCTAGCATTGGTTCATATAATAAGATATGCGCATTGAATGTGTGTGTGTAATAGGGGCATACACAACACTTATTTTCACTTTTCTATGCCCTTTGATTGGCATAAAATAATTTCACAGTGTGTCAAAGTGAAAGATCCCCTGCAGTTTCGTTTTATTTTACAAACGTGGGTACAGAAGGTCCACCCAGAGACTGATGATGATCATGGGCCTAGTAGGTGTGTCTCTTTTTGAGAATAATGTTTCCAGATGTCAAAAATGTAACAATAATAGCATATAATAACATTTATGGCAATAAATAATAGCAACAACAAAAACAAGAATAATAATTTATAAAATATTTTACCCAGAAATGTGACTGCGGGCAAAATGTAAAATGCAAACTTTATGTCTTGTATCTATTCTATTTAACTTACAAATCCAGATAATGAATGCATTAATGCACCGATTACAGTTCACATCTAGATCATTTATACAGAATTCATGAATTAATGCATTTAATTCACTGTTAGAGTATTCAGTATCACAGGCTTGCTTTATGATTTTTAAGTGTGCAAATGAGCACTGCAGATTGCATTTAATACATAAATGTTTAATCTTAAAAATATATAAATTATATTGGATTTTTTTCATCCAACTAATGGATTTATAACAAGTATAAGTGACAGATTGAGCTTATACATCAAAATATCAGATATCAATATAGTTAATTGCAGAACTAATGTTATCTGCTATGTGTTGGGCACATATTGATAGGTAGAATTGATGGATTATTTTATATCATCTGAATCTGCCTTAGTTGTAGAGTACGCCAACAGATTAAAGAAAGTTACATTAGCTGAGCACACCACTCTCATTCTTCAGGCCACCAGTGCACTACAGAGATACGGAGGCCTCAACATGTTAGTATTATAATGTGCTTTTGTTTGTCATTCAGTATCCAGACATGTAGTACATTCATCTAATAAGAGCAATTCTCAGCAACTCTGGATGTCAGTGACAGTTTACCCAGAAGAATTTGATATGTATGATTGACTGTGGAAAAAGGAGTGTCAACAAAGACTAACACATGTGCTCATTTTGCTACAAATTGTAGTGTACATTAGGAATTCAGTTTACAGATGAAAAAGTTGTGTTTTAAGGGATCTTTATGGTATTGTGTAATATGCTGTTGATGTTTTGAAATGAAATTGAATTTAAACCTGAATATATAGAGCCTTGCAAAAGTGTTCAACACCCCTGGAAGTCATCTCCATTTTGTGGTTTACAGAAGATACTTAGACATCATTTCCCAATCAGTATTTTTATTGTGTACACTTAAGCTTTGTATATTTCTGAAGTGAAAACACATTTAAAATTAAAATATTCAACCCCTATACATTAACCCTTGGTAGAGAATGCCTTTGCTTTGTTTGAAATGGGTTAAGTACCAGCGTTGCTCATTGTTCTGCAGTGTTTGTCCTCATTCTTTTGGTAGAATTGATATAGATCATCTAGATTGGTGGGATGGGGCTCCTGGACTATAGCGCCACAGATTCTCAGTTGGATTGTGATCAGGGCTTTGACTGAGCCATTCTAGAACATTAATATGACTGTTTTTGATCCACTCCAGTGTTGCTTTAAAGTCGGTTCAGACTAAATTGTTAGATTTAAAAATGTAAAGATTTGCCAAGAGACAAGCTGCAAACCAGCAACTTGTTGCAACAAAGTGTTCCAACAGACTACGACATGTCCTCTTGGGATTTTGAGTAGAATTTTTTTGTATTCATTTTTCCTTCAAGTTTCCCAGTTCATCAGATGAGAAATATCCCCACACCATGGCATTACTACTGCCATATTTCAGTATAGGGATGGTGTTTCTGAGGTCGTCAGGCGAACTTCAGGCGACACAGAGACATGAGTAGACAGAGTTTATTGGAAACAGCCAGCACAGGGGGGAACACAAAAGCAAAACTGGTAATTAACACTCAAAAGATATTGTCCACTAGTACAAAGCTCAGAAGTTCACTGTCCAACAAAACAAAACGCTCAGGAGTTTTAGAGCAAACGAAGGACAACTGAGTAATCACGCAAACTAGGAAAACAAGGCACGAAAACACAGGAGCTGGGAGAGATCATGGAGAGATAGAGTGACAGGTGCAGGTAATCAGGGGACTGGGAAGGTGACTGAGGCAGGTGAGTTGAATCAGGAGGGGGCGTGGCAGGAGCAGGGCTCAGTGCTGGCGAGACAGAGGCATTGACAGTGTTGGATTTACACCACATCCAGCGCTTTCAGTTTGGCCAAAATGCTCTATTTTGGTATCATCTGACCCTTAAACCCTTTCTCACATCTTAAGTAACTTCCATAGATGCTTTAATGTGGATCTTAAACAATGCCTTTTTTAGTCACCCTCCCCTAGAGCCCAGTGTTGTGTGGAGCTCTTTAGAGTGTTGACTCCTACACCTGCAGTCCAACTGCAGCCACTGAACTTTGCCACTTTTTCAGGGTGATGACTGGACTTTGGTGGCCTCACCAGTTAATGTCTTCCTCTAATGCTTAGTTTGGGGAGTCAGCCTTTTCTACAGTGTAGAAGGTGTGATGCAACTTTCTTTTTATAGATCCAGTAGTGCTCAGTTGGACATCTAAACACAAGATATTTAGAGTCTTTTCCTCACAACCTTGCTTATGCCCCTTACACAGAGTGATTTTTATCTCCAGAAAGTGATCTCTACTTTAACCACTCCTAGGTTGTACATAATTATGATCAGTTAAGTGGCACCTCTGTATCAGTTTTCAATAACTTGCCATCTAGAACTGAATCCTGAACTCAAAAGCACAGGGGTTTCAATTCGAACTCAAGTAGTATATTTATTTATTTTCAATGTTCACAGACAAATAACCTATTTTGCCTTTGGAAATATACTAGAACATGTTTGGAATATTTGCAATAAAAATACTGATTAAAAAAATATGTATCTGACAAGTATCTTTTGAAATTGTGATGATTATGATTTTCAGGGGGTTTGAATACTTTTCTGCCAGGCACTGTAATATGGTAGAAAATGGTAGATAATGACAATGATAATGGAATGATTTCACAGGTTTCACAAGCAAATTGTCTCACGACAGACCCTTTTTCTCTTTCAGTGATCCACACTCATCAGTATTACTTTACTGCCACGTCTGGCATCCCAAACTTCCCAGAGTTTGTAGTTGTTGGTGTTGTGGATGGCCAACAGTGTGTCCAATATGACAGCTTCACCAAGAGATTGGTCCCAAAAGAGTGGATGGCTAATAAAGGAGACTCTGATCACTGGAACTGGCAAACCGGAATTGCATATGGACATGAGGCTGTATTTAAAGTCGACATACGTGATCTAACATCTCGCTTCAACCAGACTGAAGGTACATTTTCATCACATTATTTCTGCTCTACTCTCCCGTCTTTCCAGTCTTTCAAAGATAATTGAGTGAACGATTGAGTTAAGTTTTTGAGTTAAGAGTCAGCCAGAGTGTGACCAAGAGAGGTAAACATGCAGGGAATAAGTCTGTTTTTCAGCAGTGTTAAAAACAAAGCAGAGTCAGTCTTTTCAATACAAATGCAAATATGTAAGATTTACTCTGGGGTCGTACAAAAATCCCCTGATCGTTGTTGTGGATAAATGTTAAACCACTTACAAATGATTGGATAATCAAGACGAAAGCTATATTTCAGTATCAGTCACTAATAAGGTCAAAATCACAGAGCCAAAAGAGACACAAACCCCAAATTGTAAGCTTCCAGAGATTTGAGAGGTAAATATTTACAATTTACAAACTATTTTTTCCAATTTAAATTGATCATACATATTTGTCCAGACATTGACAAACATATAATCTCACTCCCATCTCCGTGCTTCAGTGTCAGGACTGCATTCACTGTGGTAGTCCTGTTCAGGTTCATGTCAAACATGTGGACCCCATCTGAGCCAAACAGATCTTTGGCACAAAACTGCAAAATTAAACTTTACTCAAGAAAACTTTACTGATGAATATTGGGAGCACATTCTTTGCTCATATTGGACCAAGATACATTTGTTTGTCTCAGGGCTATAAACTCTTGGAGAGACGCATGTAACTCGAAAAACACTTGACAGCACAGCTCCAAGCGAAAACCATCTGACCCCAGAATGATAGAGGAGAGAAGTGTGTTCTTCTCCTGCAGCATCACAGAGCGAGGAAAATAGACGGGTTCGTAAAGCACTCTTCTTGACAACATTGACAGCTTTCACGTCAGTGTCCAAAGACTCATGTCTTTGGCAGCAAAATTCTCCCTATGAAGCATGCAGTGCGTCCACATCATTTGTCCACTTTTTAAACCACACACGTCTGTGCACATCGCGACACATTTTGGCCAGGGTATATCATGTTCACGGAAAAAATCGTCGATCGGAACAGAATAGAAATTCCTCCTGCATCTCATTTTGGTCGACAAACCGCACAAACGCTAAAAGCTGAGCGTTCTTTGACATATCGGTAGATTCATCTAATTGTAGTGCAAACGAATCTACACATATATTAACACTCACCCAAACACATACACACACAAGGGGCCAGAGAGGAGCATCTGAGCATGAGAGAAGAGACAAACCCACACGCAAACACACACCTGTGACCCGTACAGTGTTACACAGAACTTGTGAGGAGTCTGTCAGAGATAAGTGTATACTCTTCCGCACAGTCACACTCACTCACATGCACACAGACACATTTACATACTCACACATTTAACATATTCACACATACTCTACTCATACTCCCTCTACCGTTTAAGAAGCTCTTAAAGACCCAACTCTTCAGAGAGCACCTCCCTTCCTAACTTGCACTTCTCCTACTTAACTTGCACTTACAGCAGAAACATTCCTGCACTTTTTGTCTATTTCTTATGTAAAATAGTATTTATTATAACACTAGGTCTCTATTGCTTGTAGCTTGATTGTTCTCTCCCTTCCCTCTTGCTTTGGATAAAAGCGTCTGCTAAATGACTAAATGTAAATATTAATATCCACTTGGTAAAGGGTCCTGCTTTGCTTTGAGTCCCACCCACGCACTCTGACACAAACTGTTGACATACACAAACACACACACACACACACATACTGAGTCTCCAGCCAGTCAGAACACCAGGAGCCCATAGGGGCCAACGCGGATTATCTTCAGCTACAGCTCTTACTCTACGTTTCCATTCAGGCGAATTATCGGCAGCCGGTATTTCGTCTAGGGGGCATTGTCAGAAAAATCATGTTTCTCTGTTAAGTAGCAAGTTCGGTTGCAGTGCAGCGCTAATATAGCAGATTAGCTTGTGAAGTCATGAAAATATGATAGATGTTGTGGCTGTCACTCGTGCTCTCATTCATTTACTTATCCATTAAATGTATTCCTTTATACATTTGTGTTCTCTGATTCATTTATATCAGCCAGTTAAATCACGATATCACACATACCAGAGGCAAAACGCACCGATGAGGCTACAGGTTACAAACCAGCTAGCTTCTACATTGATCTTCAATTAAAGTGTTAGCAGCAAGCTAACAATAATGTTCGAGAGCTTCAGATAAGACCTACAATATTCTGTTTGCCCTGACAGTGTTCGTGTAGTATATAAACAACAAACCGAGTCGATGTAGACATATAAAAGTCGTGTGAACACCTGTATTCACCTTTATTCACATAAAATATTTCCCAGTAACAGAATCCCGAGACTCCGCCATCTTGCTTTGATTTTTTTGATTACTCCCGCCCATCTGCACAACTTCAGCTGTCAATTCTCACACACGTCAAACTGATTGGTTACCGCCTGGTCCGCATTTGCATAGAGTTAAAGGTTCGTCAACTTTGGAAGGGAGGCGTCGACGGTTCGTTGCGCGTCGGACGGGACTTCGTCTCCATTCATTCCCAATGAGAGCGGCACGAATATCGTCCAAATGGAAACGTAGCATTAGAGGGAAAGGAGAGGGGAAACATATTCACCGACACGTTCCCAAATGTGCATCCTTACCACACACACACTCACACACACAGAGCCACTAGAGTCTCCCTGTCTCCATCTTACTTACAAACACACAGTTAGACACTCAGCAGCCCTCGCTCACACACACACACACTCCTAACACACTGGGCCAGTGGTGTCTCCCGCACTAGCTGCTCTCTCTGAATTAGACTGCTGCCTCTCAGGGGGACACAAGAAGGAGTGTGTTACACACCTACACACCTACACACACACACACACACACACACACACACACACACACACACACACTTTAATGTACACACAACATAATGTGCATACTATCCCTAACATGCACTCACCTGCCAGAATGTTGTTTTCAGTCAGCACAAATCATTATGTTAGGGTGCTAATGTGACCAAGATTTGAAGCGGAGTGGCCGTTGTTCCTCAAACTATCATTACTAGTTCTAAATGGGTTCTATGGCCAAAGTCCCACTGCTATTTCCATACCTCACAATGCATTAACAAGGATGATAGTGTGTCAGTAAATTACTAAACAGTGTACTGTATGTAGAGATAAACTGCTTTAATGAATAATGTATTATGTGCATGTGAGCTCTGGATTTAAAATATAAAATACTTACCACCAGTGGTGGGTGTATGCAGCAGTAGGTATACCAAAATAACATAAGCACATAAGAGATAATGCTCATTAACCCTGTCTAACAAACAATGTGTCAGTTACTCAGTAGACAGATGATCCAAAATGATGATACTAATTAAAAACCACGGGAGAGCAATACACTAGAAACACTGGAATGCTAGACACAGAGGAACTAAGACGAACTGGCACTGAGAGGGGAACACACAAACTATATACACTAGATAGGGAAGGATGATGAGGATCAGGTGAAACCAATCAAGGCAATCACCTAAGGCGGGACACCCTGCTTTTAGTTTTTCTGTCTCTCTTGTGCACACACATGAACACACATACTAATGACTTGCCACACATGTGAGCAGGCCATGCACTCATGAAAGCAGATACAAGCTCGTGCTGATGGTTATTCAGCTTCTGGGTGACAGTTGAATCAGAATCAGAATTGGATTTATTGCCAAGTAGGTTTACACCTACTTGGAATTTTTTCTGGTGTGAAGGTGCATACAGTAAACATAAAAACATACAAACACAATAAGTACTACACATAACATAAAACATAAAAATACAAATAAGTACTACACATAAGAAAAGTACTACACATAAGAACCAAAAAACACAATATATACGATACAAATATATAAACAATGAATATAAAAAAGTAAAGTGGAAAGTAGAGTGCAAAATGCAATGAATGCAGAATGAATAATAGAATGATGCAGATGATGAAGGTAGTGAGGAATCAGAGGTGTGATTCTGACGATTCTAAAATCTTTCTCACCATCTTACCCTTAGGTGTGCACACGTGGCAGAGGATGTATGGCTGTCGGTGGGATGATGAGAGTAATGCTGTCGAAACATTTGATCAGTATGGTTATGATGGAGAAGACTTTATCTCACTGGATCTGAAGAACCTGAGATACATTGCTTCAAATCAAAAGGCTGTCTTAACAAAAAACAAGTGGGACAATGGCAGGTCTGATCTTGACAGGTGGAAGCATTTCTACTTCCAGTACTGCATTGAATGTATGAAGAAGTATTTGCAGGATGGGAGCAGCATTCTGGAGAGAACAGGTACAGCAGCACACAACACTGATAACTGCATTTGCTTTACATTGGGCAGGACTCCAGTCATTATGTTGAAACTAAAGTCCTCCTCCAAGAGATATCACCTGTTCAATCTCTAATCAAATGTATTCACTTTATTTATGTACATCAATGTAGTACAATGTAATGTACCGTATTTTCCGCACTTAAAGGACCCATCGTATGCCCATTTTACCACAAGTAAATATGGTTCCTTGGGGTCTTAATGAAATGTCTGTAACATACTTTGGTCAAAATACCACAAGAATCATTTAAAACAGCCCTCCAAGGAGTGACCTGTTTTGAGTGCCTGTTCCTTTAAATGCTAATGAGCCAGCTCTCCCCTCCTCCACGAGATGCGCTCCCCTAGCTTTAACACTTCCCTCCACCCCAACACAAGGGAATGGTTTTTGGATGAGAGAACTATTTCTAGTGATGGCGAAATGAAGCTTCATGAACCTTTGAAGCTTTTCAGCCAGACGTGTTGAAAAAAGGTTCACTACTCGAAGCGTCGTTCGCTCTCTAGTGACACCTGCTGTTCAATAAAAATACGTTGTAAGAAAGATTTTCTCGGGACAATGAATTTGTTAAATTTGTTGTGGTGCGCAAGGCCTGCCAAAATAACATGCACGAAAACGTATGGTAAAGAAAACGTACCTCCATTAATTCAAATTTCATTGTAGGCGAAAACAACGACAATAAAGGCTTTATTTTGCTATTCTTTGTTCTAATAATAGTCAGACCTGTAAAATTTACAGCTGTATGGTGGCACAACGGTTAGCGACGTCACCTCCAGGTGTGGACTACATAGTTTCGAAGCTTAATCTAAGCAAATTTTAACCCGATGTTTTGGATAAAAACTCCTGCTAATTATCTTTACTATATTCTGTAGCCTATGCTGTTGGAAGAGAGTTAAAGTGTATTTGGAATACAGGTCAGTACTTTTGTAAAACCAATGGTAGTGAGAGTGCTTTTGGCCAACTGGTCAGTGAAAGTGCAGGGCACTGAAAAGGGGGCGAAAGTGCTTTGTGCAACTGGATCAAGGGCTTTCTCTTCCTAACTGGCTCCATAACTCTATCTCAAATAATCTATACTACTAACAACACCAAACAATCTAAATCTCCAACTCCCGCTAAATCTCCAACCACTGACAACAACAACCACGAATACGAGATGGGAATTTGGACATCGTATTGTCGAAGCGTCCCGCCAAAAGTGAACGAACGAACCACTTGGTGAAGCACTTGATTCAAATGAGGCTTCAGACGTCACGAGTGACGTCATATCGGCAAAGCGATACAAGCCTCGATACGCGTTCCGTCCGGAAGTGCTTCATTTTCGTGACACAAGCTCCGAAGCCTCGGGTTCATTTGTAACATCACTAACTATTTCTCATAAAGACAATATATACTTATATACAAATTCCACTCCATAGACATCCAAACGAACTATCTACTGTAGAAGTAAGCATAGATCAAATAGGCTAGCTTAACTGTTCACACATAAATGTGTTGGCCACATCTTTAGCGATTGCTGTACACCAGCTGGCTCCTACACACTACAACATGCTAATGTTGCTAACTTTTACACAAAGCCTATAATTTCACTGTCAGGTTATTTTGTGTCAACAATTAATCTCGAAAACCTTCAACTACCAAACTAGTTCACAGAAATCTTGTTGTTTGCGGTAGGTACTATATACCCATGCAAACGTAAATTCTCACAGGAATTACATCCAGACGAACTGCTAAGCTAGCCTATTTGATCTATGCTTACTAGAATAGCTAGCTAGCAGCATGAGGCAAATGAAGCCCTCAAGATGCTCTGTCGTCGGCTGCACAGATCTGTACATAATGTCTCAGCCTCAGAAGACACAAGAGCGAAATGGATTGAATTCATATTTAATGGTAATGTTCCGGAAAGAATTGGCAAAAGTCTGTTGGTGTGCGCAAGCCACTTTGAATTGGACTGTTTTACCAATCTGGGCCAATATAACTCTGGACTGGCAACAAGATTGACCTTGCAAGCGAGATCGGTACCATCTATTTGTCGCAGTACAGACGAGGGAATTTAAAGTATCTTTAAAAATTATGATTTTGACCGTTTAGTGTGGGTGGTTAGCGACGTTACCAATGTTGGAGAGGGGTTGAGGGGATGTTATGTGATCCCTTAGGCTAGTCATGTATGCCTTGTAAATATGAATTCAATCAATTTCGTTCTTGTGTCTTCTGACGCTGGGACGTTATGTACAGATCTGTGCAGCCGACCACAGCGCATCTTGAGGGCTTCATTTGCTTCATGCAGCTAGCTTAGGGTGACCAGATTTCCCAGACCTAAAACCGGGACACTTTGCGCGCGACCGTAATGCTCGTGCACGCACATGCTTTTTATCCTGAACGTGCCCAGGTCAGACATAGACATATATTTTGCCAACAGCACACATAGGCCTACTGTTCACAACATAATGGGGTATCTCAGTTATTATTCATGCATTTTCTATGTAGCCTACATATCCAAGAAAAAATATTAAAAGACATTGAGTGAGTTTTGTGTGGGACCAACTTTATTTTTCAGAATTAAAGCATTCTTTTGGAAAATGTACCCACTGAACTTGTGAAAAAGTTTGTGAAAAGGTATTTTTCATTGCATGGCAATAAACAAACTATTTTGAACCTCTGCCACAGGCTTGAACTAAAGTTATGGTGACACTTTACAGTAAGGGTACATGAATTATGAATTATTATTGTGCTTTACTTCATTCCTTTATATCTTATGAATCATCAGGAATTGACATGAGTTCATAGCCTCTCATTCATGACCTCATGCATGAACAACACATCAACTAAAGCATTAGGTGGGTATATTATTAGGCACAAGTTGTGTTCAAATCAGAATTTGCGCAGTGATGACCACATTGTTTTGCATAAAAAGAAATAATCATGATCATACTTATTAAATCACAATTCATAGTGATGTGCCGTACCTAATGCTTTAGTTGTGTTGTTCATTTATGAGGTCACGAATGACAAATTAACACGTCAATTCCTGATGATTCATGGGATATTAAGGAATGCAGTAATACATAAATCATTAATGACATAATGCATAATATTACATATACTACATCAATTAATTCATGCGTGAATTCATGATAATTGTATCCTGTACCCTTAGCGTAAAGTGTTACCAGTGTTATTCCAACAACACACACACCCTATTGGAAACATTCATTCCGTATATTTGTTAGAGGAGTGAATTTGCTGAAGTATCATTTTATTGGCTAACGTCCCCTCCTCAGCAGCCCGCTTGAGCTTACCACTTCCAGCGCTAACATTGCTAAAATAGGTGGCTATGCTGCTAGCCCCTGCCTCTACCCACCTGGGGTTATGTTTGGCTGTTTTCACATGATCTTTCACATCTGCGCTACCACCATGGCTTACAGAAAATGAGGTTTTGCAGTGTGTGCAGAACGCTGCATAATCATCGCCCTGGACTAGCTATGGATATAGCCTGACCATTAAAACTAGACAGATAGAAGAGGCTTTTGCAACAATGTTTACAAATATACATTGTAACGCTGGCTGCACAGATTATGCAGACACAGACCACTACGATTGACTGACACACACACACATTGTTCAAATCAACTGCTGGACGCTTTATTAGTCCTTCTACATGGGTTTAGTTAATGATCGGGCTATAATAAGTAGGGATGGGTATCGTTTGGGTTTTTTCCAATACCGGTGCTAAACCGATACTTTTAAAACGATACCGGTGCCTGAACTGATACTTTTTTTTTTTTTAAGCACAAAGCGACGATTGACGACATTAAAGAAAGGCTTTTTTTATTCCCAAGGCAATTTTTTTTCTTCAAATTGAACAATATATTAACTGTTTAAAGTATATTATAAATAAAAAACCATACAAAACACTTGGCTTCAAACTACAGCTTCAAACTTTTTAACTTCAAACTATGAACATTATATTAACTGTAAACAACAGTTTATAGTATACTTAAATAAATATAAATAAATACAAAAAACAGCTTCAAACTTCTTTTGCAAAAATAAGAGCATATTTGCCTTTGGAGTCAAAAATGTATTATTTTGTTTGCATTTATTTCATGAAATTTCACCATTTTATGAGTTGTTTACCTATCTTTTCTATCTTGTTTATAATTAATCTTGTTACTTGAGCACACTGAGTACGAGAAAATGTGTACTGCCCCTTTAAGAGACTACCGTAGGTTAGCTGTCATCTCCGTTTATTTTTCAGTCTTCGGTTGCTGATCTGCCTTTGACTCTTGCCTTCTCTCCCCTCTTTTCACGCAATTGTTTTGTTGCATTTGCTGCACGTCGCGATGTTTGAATCTTTTTGTGCGAAATACAGCCACACTTTTGACCGTTTACCTTTCGGTATTTTCTCTGTTAAAAGGTTGATGGCTAGTTCTGTTTGTGCTTGCTCTGTGAAATGCTGCCTGCTCTTCACCGTCATAAGACTGTTGCTATGAAAACACCAATGAGCATTGGGAGCTGGGGCAGTTTTACATGTGCCCCACGGAATCTGCCTAGCGACCGTGTTCAATTGGCGCAGGCACCGAAATGAAGCACCGAAATCTGCGTTGCATTTCGGTCCGGGTAGGTACCGGTTGTATTGGAACCGGTTCCATATTGGTACCGGTTCTTGGTACCCAACCCTAATAATAAGACCACATCGGCTATGTAATCGCTGACAACCGGGACAATTTCATAGTGGTTGGTGTAAACCGGGACATTTTAGCGTCCCGTTTTTGTCGGGACTCGGGACACGCAACTCAAAATCGGGACTGTCCCGGTCAAACCGGGACGTCTGGTCACCCTAAGCTAGGTAGCTATTCCAAATGTATCCGAGGTTTGGGGGGGTAGACATGCCAGATACCCAAATTAACGTGTAGAAGCACTAACAAAGTAGAATTTTCATAATATGTCCCCTTTAAAAGCCTTTCATTTTCTCAAAAAACGACAGTGCGCCTTATAATCCGGAGCGCCTTATATATGGATTCATTCTGGTTGTGCTTACTGACCTCGAAGCAATTTAGTGTGGTACACAGCGCTCTGTCAAAATGTTTTAGTACGACTTTGGTAAACTACAAAGCTGCACCGCTTGCAGCATTACAGCTACCGTAGTCAGGAGCGTCGCGGAGTAATACATACTGTGCTTCACCATAATATTACAGTGTGTGTGTATAAGGACCCCACAATGGCACCTGTCAAGAGACACGCTTACGACGCCGACTTCAAACTCAAGGCTATCAGTCACGCAGTAGAACATGGAAATAGAGCAGCTGCGAGATAATTCAACATTAATGAATCAATGGTACGGAAGTGGAAGAAGCAAGAAGATGACCTGCGCCAAGTAAAGAAGACCACACAGAGTTTCCGAGGGAACAAAGCGAGGTGGCCACAGTTACAGTTACAGTGGGTTATTGAACAGAGAGCAGCAGGTAGAAGCGTCTCTACAGTCTCTATTCGACTGAAGGCAACAGCGTTAGCACGGGACATGAATATCAATGACTTTCGAGGCGTTCCTTCTTGGTGCTTTCGTTTTATGAAAAGACGTAATCTCTCCGTCCGCACACAAACTAGTACCGTCTCGCAGCAACTGCCAAAAGATTACGAAGAAAAGCTTTCCGCTCATACTGCAAAAACAAGATCACTGAAAAGAAGATCCGGCCAGAGCACATCACCAACATGGACGAGGTTCCCCTCACCTTTGATATCCCCGTGAACCGCACCGTGGAGAAAACAGGGACCAGAACGGTGTCTATACGCACCACAGGGAACGAGAAGTCATCCTTCACTGTAGTTCTCGGTTGCCAGGCTAATGGCCAGAAACTTTCACCCATGGTCATTTTCAAGAGGAAGACTTTGCCAAAAGAAAAGTTTCCAGCCGGCGTCATCATCAAAGCTAACCCGCTAATCCCGCTAATCCAGTGCGCCCTATAGTGCGGAAAATACGGTAGTCTATTTTCAGATAGTTATTCCATGGAGACAAACATTAGACCACTCTGTGCCTTTGCTTTCCTGCATTGCTGTCATTTTCATTATTATTGTTGTATTGTTACTATTCTTTGTCATTGTTACTATCCCCTTCTCTTACTACCTTGATCTTCCAGTCTCCCCTGAGGTCACCCTCTTCCAAAAGGACTCGGGAGTGGTGTGCCATTCCACAGGCTTCTATCCTGACGGAGTGGTGATCACCTGGAAGAGGGATGGAAAGGACCTGCATGAAGACGTGGATGTGGGGGAGACACTGCCCAATGAGGATGGAACCTTCCAGAAGAGAGCTGAGCTTACAGTGTCACCTGATGAGAGGAAGAAGGGACAGTTCACTTGTGAAGTGGAACACAGAAGCGGAAAGCCCATTGTTAAGACCTTGATTGTGGAAGATGGTAAGAACCAACACCTTAAACACCAGTATGGAGACGGACCATTGCCTTGTTACATGTTATTGTGGTGTTAATGAAACCTCAAAAAACCTGAAGTAGAATGTAAATAATGACTCTAACCATATATGCTTTTTCATGAACCAATCCTACCACTATTGAACATTTGCTGTGTAACTGTGTAACTGTCTCATACTTCCAGTAACACACCACTGATGGTGTACTGCAGCGTATGGAATGTCAAAACTAGTCTAAATCATTTCATAATGCGTTCAGGTCCAAATCTTCAGGACCTACGCTAACAGATTTACAGAAAGGTGTGAGTTTAGTAGAGGAAATAAATAATGTAGGTAAACAGACTAAATAAATGATATCGATGATAGAAACTACCAAGCAACTATGCTTCCACCTGCTGTAATGAGCAGTAGATGCATCCATAACTTGGAGCAATGCTTCCAGAAACACAAAATCATTGGCAGTTGCCACCATAGTTACAGTATAAAGCAACTCCTTTGGGAGACATTCTCCATGATAAGGAGGCACAGAACTCATCAGAGCATTGATCTGCCTCCGTCAGTTACACCAATCACACATCAATCCAAGTTTCAGAATAACTTCCAGAAAAATGGCGTGTTCAGCTTTTAAAAACGAAACCACTTTTTAAAAGAATTTAGCTTTTTTACAAAATTACACAATTTGATTTATTGACATTTTTGGCACATTTGTAGGCTATGTGATGGAATGAATGTTGTAATGCTCTAAAATCAGTGTTTCTCTCCTTTGAGGTCTTCATACTGGATAGTGTTGTCATGTACAGAGAGGGGAGACATACTTGTTGAGTAGTTTTATTTAACAGGTCTGTGCGCCACCCCAGACTCACTGTAGGATGATGTGTGCATGTGTGTCGTGTGTGTGCATGTGTGTCATGTGTGTCATGTGTGCATTTAATGCTGTTGCGGAGGCGATTAATGGAGACCTTCCTTTTCTGTAGGCAAGAACCTTGTTGGCATCATCATTGGCTGTGTCATCACTGCTCCTGTCGTGATCGGTGTGGTTGTTGCCATTGTCATAATGAAGAAGAAAGGTGAGAGTAACATCTTTCATGCCATTTCAGTGTTTCTGATTTCAGCCTTGATGATGCATCAGCATAATAAACATTCTCTTGTATCTTTACAGGCTACAACAAGGCATCACGTGAGTACCTCTTGCAGCTATAAGCCTGACATGATAGAGTGAACTTGAAATACTCACACTTCTAGATAACTACAATATTGATATTAGAATAGAAATAGAATTAGAACTAGAATATTTGATAATTTGATAGTATCTTGGTCCTCAATCTTTTAACATCTGTTATATATTTGTGTCTTTGTAATCTTGTTAAAACACTAACAAACATTTATTTGATGACAAGGCATACAGAAAGTACTGAAAAAAATGAATTACAAAACATACAAGATTTAAAGGTTGTTGTGATATACGAGTTTCATATGTGTTTTTACGTGTTTTTGTTTTATATGTGCTTTGACCTTCTCACAGAGTCCGATGCCAGTATTGATACCTCTGTCCCATTGCAAGGTACGGTTCATACTTCAGTTTAGACAAGGGGTTCTCAAACTTTTGCAAGCCTGTGCTTCCCAAATCAAAATGATTTTGGAGGATCGGTTATGAGTGTATATGTTGGTGTTGTGCTTATGTTGTAAGATTGTGATATGAATAAATATATAATAAAAAGGCAAGAGGCTAGTGCTCAGTAGGCTATGGGCGATTGCAATGCTAACACCTTAATGGCAATGCGGGACACAAACCAGAGCAGGTGGATTAACAGAGATAACAATTAAAACAGAAACCAGAGAGGAAATAACATTGTATGTTTATGGCACAATACAAAACCAGTGTTAGGGATCTCAAAGCTCAAGGCTCAAGGCTCAAGTTCAGTAGGAAGAGAAAAGAGATGGAATGATGGAAGATAAAGATGTAGGATAGGCTACTGCAGACAGAAATGAGAGGAGAAGAAAATAGCCTTTTAAAACGCTGTTTAAAGTGTCCTGCAATAGCACGGTTGTAAAGCTGAGGTTATGTCTGGAAACCGAAGTGAGGAGATAGGAATAGCATTTTAAAAGGCTGTTGATACTATTGACAGCAAAACTGATCAAACTACGAAACTATTGATACGCAAGTGGTAGTCTATGTAAGGACAATCTTACATAGGCCTACCTGTGGACATCTACTACAGTTTGTTATTGATTAATCAAATTATAACTATCAGTTTTCATTGGCCAGGGTAAAGGCAGCGGTGTCTGTGATTTGTTGGTGCAACTGTAATCCAGGTCCCTGTCATTTTGTGAGTGACAGGTCCGTGGCCCCACGCCCACCTGCAAGGCCCCCAGTTTGAGAACCGCTGCTTTAGACCATTTAGGCTGGGTTGCACCAACATGGATTAAATTAATCCTGGTTTAGAGTTAATCTAGGTTTAGTAAATCCAGGTTTAAACTGGTTTATAATTAATCAGCGTTGTGTTGCACATCTTAATTTTAACCCTGGATTAGTTAAACTAGTTTAAACTAGGGTTAAAACAGGATTAGTTTATGTTCAATGTCCGCCATGATGGATTCCGACGAAATGTAAACAAATTCACAATGTATGTTTAACAAATACGGAACTAAATAGCCCTAAATAAACAAATCCGATCTTTTTCCTAAACTAGCTGCTTGTTGAATAAATGCCGTTACTGATACCGTTAGTTACCGTTTAGCCTACCACTACAGCGGCTATAGCTAATAAACACAGTTACTTTAGCCAGCTAGCTAGCTATTATGGCACGTCAAAGAGGGTCAAACTTTTCAACATTTGAAAAGATGTTGCTGACCGAGTTGATGGAGGAGTTTGGGGTTACAATTGAGGATATGAGGACTGACAGCAGTACACTAGAGAAGAAGGAGAGGAACTGGGTCCAGTTAGCTGAGCGCTTCAATGGCTCTACCGGTATCAAAGAGACGAGGGACAGGGCACAGGGCACGGAAAAACCTCAAGGCTAAAGCCAAAAAAGATGCGGCGGTCAATTTCAAACTGGCGGAGGACCACCACCAATGACTACGGATCCTCTGTCAAAGAAGATAATAGATATGATCCCGCAGCAGATTTCCCCCTACCCAACCCCTACGACGATGACGGCGTATTAGATGACAGTACTGTACAGCCACAGAAGCTGCAAGTAAGTTACTACGAACTAGATGACGTCGCTAGTTTATAATCGTTGTGTTGATTATGTACTGCTGTGACTGTGAACAGGTAAATAGGGTGTAAATATTATGAATAGCAGGTTACAATAATTGCTGTCACCCCAAGTAAGTTATCACTCTGCCCAACGCCGTTAGTTGCAGAAATAACGTGACAAAAATGACGAAAGTAGGCTATAATTTGTTGTCAATAAAACGGAGATAAACCTCCTCCAGGGGTGGTTTAAATATAAATGCTAATCCAGGTTTAGACTAGGTTTAAAATGACTGGTGCAACAGATTTGTAAACTAAGGTTAAACTAGGTTTAAAGTTTGGTGCAACTGGATTAAAAAACAAACCTGGTTTAGACCTAGTTTAAGAGTTAATCCTTGTTGGTGCAACCCAGCCTTAGTCTTCTATGTTCTGACTCAGTTTTCTAAAGACAAGCAGATATGAGTGTTTGTGTTCCCTCAGTGTAATCAGCTGTGCACTGAGGGTCATCATTTTGTGCTGATTAAGTTTGTTATTCTCATATCTATCTATTGTGTCAATTGTCTCCAGGGAAGGAGCCGAGTGTGGTAACTGCTGAGCACGAAGAGTGAGGAATGATGAAGAATCGTGCAAATCAACACTGTATTTTGTCTGTATATCATAAATATCTTAAATAGTGTGATGTATCCATAACGTTCAGATTTCAGTTCTATTTTCTTTATTTCCCGGTTTTCAGCAATAACTCATCCTTTTAAAATCTGCTGTATAGATTATAGTACAAGTTTAGTGGCTCTTAAATCTGTTCCAATGTACAAAATCTGGAAAGATTCTTCTATCAGAAAACAAATCTAAATATCATATCTACCATTTTAGTGGAGCCACTGATTGGACTATAATGACAAAAGGTATTGTGCTTTCTTTAATTGTATGGTGTTGGTTTGCAGTTTGATATAACCGAATATTGCTATTCTACTGTTGTAAGAATAGCAATAGCAATGGTGTGGCTTACAGCCATACCACACTGAGCTTGTGTGCTCTCGGAATCTAAGCAGTGCTAGGCCTGGTTAGTACTTGAATGGGAGACCAACTGGGAATACCAGGTACTGTAAACTGAAGCTGGGTGGGCCAATCCCTTGCTCAGTGGATTCTACTAGATAACTGACACATCGAGAACAAGTGGAAACTCTATCGATGGCCTATGCTCCATGGAGTGAGATGGCGAACAACAACTGTTGTAAGAGACATGAACTAAGTGTAGCATTATTTTTTATCTGTACCTCATACCCCTGGATGTGTACTCTGTCTGTCTCACTCAGACCTGAACCGTTAGTATCTAAACCCCTTCCCCCCAGAGAGCCTCCTTCCTGCTATCACCCTTTGTTCTCTGTTCTCACCCCCTCTCCCCACAGGTGAACCCCCCACCCCAATGTCTCCCATTCCTGCCATTACCTGTAGGGTGAATGGTATAAATGCCAACACATGGTACAGTCAGGTAGGCCATTTTCTGACCCCTTTATATGCTTTTCAGTTTCCGCTTCAATTGTGATAGCTTTGAAGCTATCATATGGGGGATTGAATGATCTATGTGTCTTATTTCCTGACATTGCTTGCACTATTTTATGTTATGACAAATGTTTCCAATCTGCGTTTGTCTGTAACCTAAGCATTTGCTTGGCCAATAGTCCTATGTTCATTAGCATCCAAATGGTTATTGTGGGCCCAGGCCTTGCTGTCTACAGCCCTTCACACCCAAGACAAATCTCCACACCACAGATTTATTTCACTTTCATTAGTTTCCAAGTTTCTGTCCACCCCCTTATATGTATTTTGTTATTTTGTCTTTGTTTGTTCCACTCTTATCCCTTTTATTTTGTCCAAGTCTTGTGCCTTGACTGGAAAGTCTTTTTACACATCAGCTGGCACCACTACACCACGTCCAGCACCTCCCTGTTTCTGTGTGTCCTGGAGCTTTTTGGCCTCTTGGAGCTGTGGGCTCATACTCAGGTGATGGACTGTCCACCCTCCCCCAGAGACACACATACTCACACTAAAGCGAAGGACTATTGACAATCATATGGCCACAACAGATACATGGCCATTGGACACCCGTACACTACAACCTTGGAAGACCACGTGCTTGGAAGACCATTCTTTGAACTGTTCCCGACTCAGCACTTCTTGTCATGGTAGAGACTGCCCACCCAGAACACTAACATGCATTGCAGAAGGAATCTCCATATCATGGGTGGTGGTTGTTTACATGGTTATTCTTGTGTGAGCATAGAAATGCTCATATGGGGGCCTGATAGAACCAAATATTGCTATTTTACTGTTGTAAGACACACCAACTGTAGCATTATAGCATCAAGTAGCATTGTAGCATAAAGTGTAGCATTATTTTGTATCTGTAACTCATAGCCCTGGATGTGTACTCTGTCTGTCTCACTGAGACCTGAACCGTTAGCATCTGAACCCCTTTCCCCCAGATAGCCTCCTTCCTGCTATCACCCTTTGTCCTCTGTTCTCACCCCCTCTCCCCACAGGTGAACCCCCCACCCCACTGTCTCCCCTTCCTGCCATTACCTGTAGGGTGTGGTCTCACCCCCCTCCCCTGTATTCTACCTGACTGGATGGTATAAATGCCAACACATGGTACAGTCAGGTAGGCCATTTTCTGAGCAAGAGAAGAGGGGGTCTCCACGCTGAAATAAACTCCAGAAGTCCTGACTGTATCTTCCGTTCTTCGTTTCCAGTCCGTCCGTCCGTTCATAGTTTGGCTGGCTAATTAGATTCTATCAAGTTGCAACCTCTTTAGTTGGTGGTGGGAAATGGGCAATTATTGATACTTTACTGTAGGAAGGAACAGTGATCCACCATGCAAACATGTAAAGTATTTTATATTTTCCTGTGAGTCAATGAACAGATAATTACAGATAAGACTACATTCACGGAAAAGTTTAACAAATCCAAAATTGTGTACAACGTTGAAGTGGTGGACACTGTAACTAATTGTAATGGACTGCTTTAAAACTAAATAAAGTCCAAAATTGGACCAAATTGGAAGACCTCTTGTCGTGTCTGTGTTGCATGTAGTGTAAATAATAGTGACAACACCTCCATGGTAGTCTGGACAAATAGAGTTCCCATCTAAGAATCAGCCGTTTGGTTGTGTGATTGTATTTAGTGCACAATAATACTGCTCCTCTAATAAGTGATTTGTACATGTAAACATCTCCTTCATATGTCTGGTGAAAAGATAGCCCTCAATTAAGCTTCTCAAGCTTTTAATGGCAGGCCCTCAGTTTGACAATGAAAAAAACACCACAGTGCAAAGATTGAGACACTTATTACCTGCTTTTAATGAAGGAAAAAAAAAACAGATGTACTATCAGCAGTTTCATAGCTTTTGAGTAGGAGGGGGAGAAAAGAGACTAAGTGAGTGGACAGAGCTAAGTTGCCTTACATGCGTAATTGTAGATATATAATTGTAGGTTATGGTTAACAGAGGTCCTACTGCATAGGTGTGGATATCTTCACAAATTCTTTGTGGGGTATGTCGCAGCCCAGCTCTCAGCAAGACGCAACAAGGGAATTCCAAAGGCGCGTTCTTTATTAACTCTTTAAATTACAAACAAAGGTATTGAAACATAACAGAAAAGTGGGGTAAACCCTCCGGCTTGCACCCAGTGCTTCCGGCACCTTCCCCTCTGTCTCTCTCTCTCGTCAGTAGGGATGGGTATCGTTTGGTTTTTATCCGATACCGGTACATAACCGATACTTTTAAAAGGATACCGGTGCCTAAACGGTGCCGGAACCGATACTTTTATTTAAAAAAAATGTTAAAAAAAATGACGATTGACGACATTTAAGAAAGGCTTTTTTTATTGCCAAATAAATGAACTGTTTAAAGTAGATTATATATATAAATAAATACAAAACACTTTTTAACTTAAAACTTAAATAATGAACTGTTAACAAAAGTTTAGACTATACTTAAATAAATACAAAACACACACACAAACTCTGTACACACATTACAGCTTCAATACTTCAGCAATTCTTTTGTAGCATATTTGCCTTCTCCGGCAAAATGCGACACCTTTCCTGCCTAATCGCATGACCTGCACAGGAGAAAACCCTCTCCGATGGTGTCGATGAGGCCTGTACACACAGATATGTAGGGATGGGTATCGTTTGGGTTTTTTAACAAAACCGGTGCTAAACCAATACTTTTAAAACGATACCGGTGCCTGAACCGATACTTTTTTTTTTTTTAAAGCACAAAGCGACGATTGACGACATTAAAGAAAGGCTTTTTTTATTGCCAAGGCCATTTTCTTTCTTCAAATTGAACAATATATTAACTGTTTAAAGTATACACTTAACTGTTATATTTTTCTCTTTTCACGGATACAAATAAAAAAGGCTGTGATTGGAATACGGGACTGGAGCTCAAAATCACCCAAAATTCGGGATGTCCCAGACAATTCGGGACTGTTGGCTAACCTACTTGCACCTAAGTTATAACATATTTGAGTGTCCTAACATGAGCAATAACGTCAGCAAGTTCGAGGTGTATACCATTAAATTAGCAGCACATTTCCCGTATTTAACAATGATTAAACATGGACTTGCCTGCAAGCGATGCACAGTCATCATCTTGCAGTTTCTTTCTATTTCTTTTTTCTCTTTTCTCTTGACTCCTGTTGTCTTTTTGAGGCCATTTTCGAAAAGTTGACCTAGCCTACTGTCAAAGTTCGTCAGGCCACTGAGATAGGAAAGGGCACCCACGGCGAGCTTGGGAAGTTGAGTTTGTTTTTTAGGGGGGAAGGGGGGGGCACCATCGTAACTTTTTTTGAGCAATTCAATATATCTCTTGTTCTGCCTGTTTTGTAATATACATGCCTAAAAGGTGCCTAATATTTCTATACTGAAATAATATCGGCATTATAATTATTATAACTATGATGATTTTTCAGTTGCCTATTTTTTTGGTGCCCCCTCAGGACTTGGTGCCCTACGCACAGCGCGTAGTGCGCGTTATGGGAGCCGCGTCACTGCTTGTATAGGCCTGGTAAGGGAATTCACCCGTGTTCAAACCAAGTGGGACCCAAACGCAGCTTGGGGCACCACAGGTAATGGATATTGCAAAAACACTTATACCTGTACAAAAACCGAAGAAACTGAATGTCGTTCTTGATCTAAAGGAGGAGGGTCTCAAATGCAGGATTTATCATACCTGTCTAATCTAATTTACTGTCACGTCTACTTTTTAACATAGATCAATTGATTATGTAAATGTTATTTTGGCATTCTGTATAGACCTGTAAACCACAAACAGAGCACATTAATGTAATAATAATCTTTTACGAAACCTGAAAGAAAGAAAGTAGTGGGAAAACAATGTTCTAATCTTTGTCCTATTACTAACTGTGTGTTCCTCCTCCTATTTCTTGACATGACATTTTAAAGCCCTCTTTTATAAGACGTAGTCCAGACACTCAACACTCACTTTTCCCTATCATTGATTTGACCTGTAAGGGACTCCAGTCCAAACTTAGTGCAAACTGCAGTCATCTCCAAATGTATGTTGTAATATTCGTCTGGTTCCGCAATACTATAGCACCTCATGTGCTTGTCGCCAGGACTACTTCTAAATGTTTTACAAAGGTTTTTAAACTTGAACTCAGGTTAAATCTTTATGTATTCACCTTTTTTACTGTATCATAAGGTGTATGTGCAATCTAGATTCTTTAGGACTTCTTAGGACTCAGGCCTGTTGTATTATTTGTATATTTTCTCTAACAAAAAACATTAATGCACAAGTGCCATATATGTAGATGATTAAAGGTTTCTAGGGGTGTTCTTTTTATGACTCTAGGACAAAAACTCACGGAGCTTTAAAGGCTTATTGACAAAGATGTACATATCCCTCCACAGGGATATAGTCCTTTAAGGGTTTTAACAGAGTGACTCAGGACATCCTTGGTTTTGTTTTGAGATGCATGGCTGTTATCTCAGATCCTTCTTGACAGAGTCAGCAGGGCTGTTGTTTTTCTTTGTGTCTCAAAGTAGGTCATTAGAAGCATAATGTCACTGGAATCCTGATTGTCTGCCTTCCAACTGTCCATTAACGCTACCTTGACCTGCATGATAGAATGGGTGCTGGGACTCAGCTGAGGAGGCTTCAAGAAAGAGGCTGCACAGACAAATATCTTTCAAAACAGAGTGTGCTTTTAACTTTAGAGTGGACTTTACGGAAGGGAAAATGTATAGTCCGCTGGTTAGTATAGGAAAATGAATCCCGACGAGATGAGTCCTGCAGGGATTTATTTTCCGATACTGACCACTGGACTGTAAATTATCCCTTATTATACAATTACTTGCCAAAACAATAAAAGATTCATCCAAAATACCTCTTTTTACTGATTGTTGTGACAAACAGATAACAATGGTTAAAAACATGTGATGAAGCCCTGCAGGGATGTTACCACATGGGCCTACCGGCAAGAACGCCAAAGCCAGACCCCCTGTGTGTGCTGTGTGTGGGGTCTTTTATGCACCCAGGCCCAGGGGCCCATCACATCATAATCCGCCAACGCCTTCCTAGAGTGATGGGAGAGCTCTGACATGTCCTCCTGGCACACCTTCATCTGGTACACTTCAAAGACAAACAACAGAAATATTTCAACATGTATGCATAATAAGCAAGAATAAACACAACATTCGCTTAATGTTTCCTTTTTTATATTTGCATGTATGTGTTTGTTTGGTTATGTTTGTCTTTCCCTCTTGCTGGTTCATGTCATATTCATCAACTGGCTGTAACATGCTTAGCGCCAAATGACCAAAACAATAACAGCATCCCTAGTCACCTAGATGTAACAGCGCTCCTCTGGAGTAGGCTCTCTCTGTGTGGCATGTGTAATATCAGGTATGCACAGCTCATAGGCCTCCTCTATAGTCATGACCATGCTGCCCACAGAGAGACCCATGACTGTATTAGCATCATTGGACAGCAGCTTCAAGGCAGCAGAAACTGAGATCCTGTCCTTCTTATGGAGCTCATAAAGCCTGAGACATAATGAGACATTGTAAAAGAGAAGTGAAGCCATTTGGGACGTTATTAAACTAAAATATGTTCTTGTAAAATATGAGCATTCATTAAAATGTTTTATAACTTCATAATTGTTACAGGTGTAATACTGAAAATGCATTCAACACTGGATTTGATCAGATTGTTGATCACAAAAGTAGCTTGTCAAGGATGCTAATGATGTTCATTGATCATTTGACTGATATTGAAAACAAAACTTTTCATAGCATGATCTTTTTCACATTACCAACCAGTTCAAGACCAAGGCCTCAAACGTGAGTAAATGTACACCACTCTGGCCTGTCCAACCCCACTCTTGTGAACATGCCTGATGACAGAATGAAGAGAGAGAAGCCCTGACCCATCTTAATACAGACTGAGGATGAATATCCCAGGTGTCTGTGCAGATACTTCAGGAGCACAGCACACCAAAGAGGCTGGAACAGACCTGCACTCTTTGGCCAGGAGCCTCTCCCAGTACTGACAGTCCACAGCACTGCCAGACATGGTCCCCAGAAGGCCTTTAGGGTTTATCTCTATTACCTTGGTGACATCCTTTGATGCTGCGAAAAGAGAGTACTACTGAAATAATGTGGGTTAAAACTGTGATACCATTCTTTTGGTCATGTGAGAGATTTCTGGATTGCTTTTATTTTAGTGGATTATTTTAAACCAATTTAACTAAATTGGAAAATCACATCTGCGTTTTATCATCATCATTCATACTTTCTTTGAAATTACAAACATCTATTCCAACAGCCATGGTAAATTCTTGACATTTGGCCCCAAAGTAAAATGATCTGTTTTGTTCTGTTGTGTTCCGACGCTTCAGTCCCTAAAACACTTAACTCCGAATGAGACTTGAATCCACTGACATGAAGAAACGCCACGCCGTAATACAATTCAAAGCGTCCCAGGATCGCAATACAGGCTCCTTTTTATGTAGTTGATTACAGCTCAACATTTTCATAGTCAATGGCTGGTTGTCTGACCATTAATTGCATTCTTTCCCTTTCAGACTACCATATTAGCTGTTAGGTTCAATGGAGGGGTTATCATTGGGTCTGACTCCAGGGCATCCATTGGAGGGTAATTCCTAAACCAAAGTATAGGCCTTGTCATATATTCAACTTCACAGCTTGAAGCACATGTTTTACCTATTTCTTTTTTATTTACTTTCTTCCAGGTCATATGTATCTTCCAAAACAATAAACAAGCTTATCCAGGTCCATGAAAGGATATTCTGCTGTATTGCTGGTTCCAAAATATTCCAGCAGGTTTCCCCAGGTTGGTTCCTTCCACCTTGACCCATGCTCTCATCTTCTTTGGGCTTCTTTAAAAAGTCCTTAGTATGGAAATGTGTGTGTGAGCTTGTCTTGCATTAGATTTTCATCACGCTAATACATCGGCAGTTGAAGCTCTGTCTGGCACAAAGCCTTGGCAGTTTTTATTTCCTTTTGAGGTTTAGCCGTTTTCCCCCCTTACATGTAAACAAAAGTAAAGTAGCTTCTTGTACTAAATTTAAAAAGCACCTATATGCAGAAACGCACTCACAGACTCAATTGCAGAAAGAAATACTTTTTAAAACATCACTCACAGACTCAAATGCAGAAAGAAATACTTTTTAAAACATCACTCACAGACTCACACTAGTATTGCCCACGTGGCTCTACAGTGGCCGACAATTTAGCTTCATAGTCAGAATGTCTGGCTCAAAAAACTATAATGTATGCAATCAGAGTAAAATAATGTATGCAATCTGAGTAAATTGCTATATTAAACTGGCTCTTGTCCCTTCTAAACATCTCTGTGGCAGTATCCAGATGGGGTCCCCTCCACTTGTGAAGGCTGCTGCTTCTGTGATGAAGGAGCTCTGCTACCGCAGCAAAGAGGAACCTCAGGCAGGCTTCATCACCACAGGCTGGGACAGGAGGAACGGACCTCAGGTGAGTCCATCCTCAGTCCAGCTATGATGAAGACAGTCAGCTTGACTTACAGTATGTCATATTATGTACTCTATGAGAGGGTATTATAAGAAGGAAGAATGAGTTTAATGTAAATTGGAGTCACTTTAACCTGGTCATTCTCAGGGCTTTAAAGCCATAGCTGTTATTTTATATTGAGGGTTATACCGACTCTGCTGGACATCATAATCCACATAATTGGACAAACTGCGTTTGTTTGAATACAGTGGAACTTTTTCTACTCCTTTGTGTATTTGTCCACACAGGTGTACACTATCCCTGGGTGGGATGCTGCTCTGTCAACATTTCACCATTGGAGGATCAGGGAGCACGTATATCTATGGCTACGCTGATGCCAAGTACAAACCCGACATGAACCGTGAAGAGTTCTTACAGTTTCCCACCAATGTTAAACAAAGTGTAATTCACAGCAGACATGAACTGGCGCTTTTGTCTAGATGTAGTTTACTCATTTTGATGTCCTTAAAGACAAAAACATGCTCAAGTTGGTTTCTGGTAGCATTATCCACAGTATTGCATAAGCAGCTTGGCATCTGATAAGATAAATAATGTGATCCTAGAGTACACAATAATAACAATAATAATAGTAATAATAATATTTCTTTTCTCTCTTCTCTTAGGCCATAGGTAGAGATAATGTCAGTGGTGGGGTGGTACACCTGGTAGTGATCACGGAAGATGGAGTCGAGCATGTGTTCATCCCTGGAGACAAGCTTCCCAAATACCATGACGAGTAGAAAAACACTGTTTGAAAACCAATCATTGTGTAACATTAAAGGGACCTTTTACATTACATTTCAATTTCATGAATTAACACAGCATGACACATATCCATGATTTTGGCAGTTTTTGGTCTTAGGAGAATGAAATATAAAATTATCTCTGGCTTTGGTTGCCTTGGATTTTCTGTGGAGGCACGTTGTGGAACCGCCTCAGATGATTATAACGTATTTCAAACATGTGACCAAACAGAATCCTTTTTTAAACACAAAGAGAGTTTATAGATGTATTTTGGTAATATGGGGTTTCTTCTGGGGAAATCCAATGGAAAGGAATACCTTCTATCCATCCCCTTGTATACACTTTTTGTGGACTAACCTTGTGAGACTTTACCCTACGTAATCTTACCATCAAAGTTAAAACATTCATAAAAAGTTCCATTATAATAGCCTATTTACGAAAATAGTCACATGCACGCTACATTATACAGAGTTAAAGGTTACACCTGATAGATTCCCCAACTCCCTCACGGTGAATCTGTTTTGTTCACAGACTACGGTCGTAGGTATTGAATATGATGGAGGCGTCGTGTTAGGCTCATCAGTGGTGAACTGAGTGAAGAATAAGCTCTCCCTTCTCCATGATAAGATCTACTGTGCACTGTCTGGATCTGCTGCTGATGCCCAGACCATTGCTGAGGCCTACCAACTAGATATGCACAGGTGTGAAATATCACACATTATCCTCAGAACACATTAAGACCATCACGCCATATTGGTCTTCAGGCTACCCTCAGTTTATATCATGCCATCTCTGCATTAAGAGATGGGCATTCTAACCAAGTAGTTCAATTGTCATCATTGTTTAGGGGGGGGAGTGTGGAAGTGGAATGCGGGTTTGAACTACTGCCCGTCATATAAGCTCATGATAAAATTGTTAACATGTCAGTGTTGAGCTGGGGGAAGACCCCCTTGTTTGTTCTGCAGCTACCCTGGTGAAGAGCATCTCCTACAGGTATAAAGAGGAACTGTCAGCACATCTAATCGTTGCTGATTGGGAGAGGGAAAAAGGGGGACAGGTCTGTTGTTTTTGTTTAGTTTTTTAAGAATTTGCTTATTTTACAGCATTCCTATGACTTTCACTGTCACTGTCACTGTCACTGTCACTGTCTTTTCATAATTTTAACATTGACACATTTTACCCACACAGTACAGTATAGGCCCAAACTGATGTTGCAATACCGTATATTTAACTACAGCAGCTACCCAGCATTAACTGTGAAGAAACATTGGCTAATTCAGTTCTGCTTGTCCTCAGCCATCCAGACTCTCTTCACTGACTAGTGCTTTTAACCAAAGCAACTTTTAACAATTTAGGAACAACAATCAAGCTGCACTAAGTGAGGAGACCTGGTTGAGAGTAAACACAAAGTACTGATTCTAGTCAATCTGACAAAAGGGCCAAAAAGAGCAGATAGAATTAGTGCACAGTAAGTGCAAGACAGGGAATAAACCCAAAGTAAAAGTGCTCTTCATGGCAGTTAATGTGACTCCATACAGAGTTGCTGTACACTGAGGTGGAGTGTGGAGTGTGGAGTGGCCAGAATACAAAATGGCCATAGTCTGGTCATACCACTCTTACTCTTTACATTCATTGTTGTAGGGTTTAAAAAAAACACACACACACACAACCTTTATGTGTTGTGAGGAATAGAACACAACTACTATATTCACCCGGTAGGGCAGCATCATATCTTGGGGAAAAAAAAGAAATAAGCAAATGAATACACATGAATTGCTTGTTACCATATCCATAAACCTTTTTGTGCACCTGCTGTAAAAGAGGGAGTTTAGCTACCAGATGACACTATGTAAATTAACTTTTCTTGGTTTCCTGGAAAATGGAATTTTACACATTTCACAACTGCACTAAATTGCGTAAATGTTGGAAATATATTGTTTGATAAAGATATCTTAGAGGTCTTATGTCGATATGATGATGCCTTAATTAGGAGTAGTTAAAGACTGGATGGCAATGATAGATAGTGATGGGGTAAACCTCTAACAACAATTCACATGCCCCAAATGCCACTTACTCTTTTATGTCAACATCATTACTACCTGTTAAATGCCCCTTATTCTTTTGTGTCAACATCATTACTGCCTGTTCTTAATCTCGTGAAAAATGACTGCTACGTATATTTAGCAGGTATGTTTGCAATCCATAGATGACAAAACAACACAAGCCCTGTAATATTGATGCACACTGCATGTAGGTGACACTTGTGTAGAATTCTTGTAAAGCGTACTGGTGTGAAGAGTCTTCCATTGGGGTGCTTGTCCCTGCAAATGCTTTTCTTCTCAACAAATCAGGTGAAGGCAGCCAGACAGTGCCCAATTAGCCATCTTACTCCTGCTCATCGGTTTCTGTAAGTAATGGTGTTTGGCTGGTGTGTCCATCAAGGATACCAACCTAGGAGACGAAAAGAAAAAAGGCATGTTTATTAATACACACATAGATTAATAATGTTAAAACAAATACACGCAAGTGGTTACAGTTTGTTTGTGTTCTAATAACATACACCTGTACTGGATAGTTACTTGTTGCCCATGTTAGAAAGGACATTAACCCCACACCTTCATTGAACAGTGAGAGGAACTTGACTTAGAACCGTAGCCTAAACAGTCCATCGTGGCAGAGTACAAAAATCCCAACTGTGATGTAAGCCTGTGTCATGCCATTGTATGGTGTGATCTGGGATTAGAATAGAGAGAAGCTGGTTTACTTCAGAATGCAGTTAGGCAGGTGACACAGATAAATCTGCCCACTGTGAGACGCCCAACAAATAACACAAACAATACACTGGAGTCGTCACAGCAGTCAAAAACTGGCACCAAAATGAAAAGCCACTTTGAGGTACCTGGAGGGTTTCCCCCTAAAATAAATAAATGGCAGCTGTGAAGCAGTGGGTTGTGGGTAAGTCTGACCTGTGGTGGAGAAGATGCCTCCTCTTGCAGCACTGACCACATAACGCTCTGAAAGGCTGTAAACTCCACACAGTGTTAGATCTGGTGCCTGTGAACTGTGGTTCCATGGTTCTGTGTGTGCACATAAACCACCAGCAGATCCCATGGGGACACCAGAGGTTTATGAGGAGCCTCACACAAGCCCTGAAGCATCTAGTCTGCTTTCAAAGGAGAGTTGTACAGAAGAAAGAGTGGAAGAAGATCATATTATCCATGCTGATGTATTTCAGGGTAACTTTGTTTCACTCTAAAGGTGAGGTATCATGCGCTACAAAATGGCATCATGTGATTTAGGTACATGTATGTATGTGCCTTTCATAATTCCTAAAAGGGATAGATTTATTAGCATAATCAAATGTAAACCGCAACAGTCCTATCTTTCTGAGAGTTTTAATGATGCCATTAAAGAGAAACTAACATGTTGCCGTATCCGAATAGGTTTGGCACAAAGAACACATTTTCCTAATGATTTTAGATCCTTGTGTCGTTCAGCTCATTTCTGCCTGCTTCATCCTAAATTCAGTTTTTAATACACACTGTAAAAAAAAAAATCCGTAAAAAAACGGTAAATTACTGGCAGCTACGGCTGCCAAACAAAAACCGTAAAATTAAAGTAAAACATCCTAATTCAAATAAAGTGTGAAAACACTATATTTACAGATATTTCCATTAAAGGATTTGCAGAGAAAGACTGTTATTTTATAGATTTTCCCTCAATTAATACAATCAAACACTATTAATAAAGTGACAGCCCTTACAGTTCAGCAGAGAAAAACTGTTATTTTACAGATTCTTCCTAATTTATTACGAGCAAACACCTTTAATTAAGTCAGGGTACTAAAAGTATAGCAGAGAAACACTGTTATTTTACAATGTTTTCCTCGACATTTAAGATTAAAAACCTTTAATAAAGTGGCAGCCCTAACAGTTTTGCAGAGAAACACTGTTATTTTACAGATTTCCTCTCAATTAATACAATCAAACACCTTCAATTAAGTGACAGCCCTAACAGTTCAGCAGAGAAAAACTGTTATTTTACAGATTTTTTTATCTATTATTAAGATCGAACACTTTCAATAAAGTGACAGTACTACAAGTTTAGCAAAAAATGCTGTTATTTTACAGATTCTTCCTAATTTATTACGAGCAAACACCATTAATTAAGTCAGGGTACTAAAAGTATAGCAGAGAAACATTGTTATTTTACAATGTTTCCTTCGTTAATTAAGATTAAACACTATCAATAAAGTGGCAGCCCTAACAGTTTTGCAGAGAAACACTGTTATTTTACAGATTTTCCCTCATTTATTACAATGAAACACCTTCAATTAAGTGATGGTACTATACATTTAGCAGAGAAACTATGTAATTTTACAGATTGTTCCTACATTTTTATGATCAAACACATTCAATAAAGTGTTGACACATGCTCAAGATTGTAAAATTATGGTTTTATTTTGGAAGACAAAAATAAAAACTCTAAAAGTACTGTATAAAATGGATTACAATTATTTCAAACCTTGACCTTGCAGTGTTTGTGTTTAGAGTTTATGTTTAAACAAAACAGATACATCTACAAGTTTAAAATTAAGTTAAGTAAAAAAAGCATGGCACAAAAGGTCAATTAATTTGTACCAGAAGTCGACAGTGCAACATAGCAGATAAAGAGCAATCCTCCTCCAAATTGTTAGCAGTCAGCTGGATCCATCCCTGCATGGTGCATCAGGGGGGAAAAGAGAAAAAAGGACATACAGTGTTAATCACTGAAAAGTTTTTAAAAAGTCTGATTAACATTTTTGCCATTCCTAGCATAAACAAATTGTATTTACACCGAGTCCTAACTGGATACAAGCGTACGACTGTCGCGTAACATCGGACGCTCTCTGTCCACACTGAATCCGTCAAATTCACTTCTGTTACATCATGTAAACTAACCACGTTACTATGACTTCATGTGCTACACAGCTTTCAACGCGAGAAAACACAGAAAACCAGGCAATCGAAGTGCTTGTAGTCACGTCGCTCGCGTCCCTTTGCTTGCGTTGCATCCAGTTAAGACTGGTTTTCTGTGTTTTCTCGTGTCACACACACTTGTACTTTTTAGTTCAGGAATAAAAGTACTCGTAGGCTGATTCGTATTGAACACCTTGCATGTAACGTTTAATAACTACGGCTCCAAGACACAGATATCGCGATCACACATCACTCATAAGGTTGCCAGGTACAAACATAATCCCCGACTAACAGACCACTTCTACAATATACTACATCCTCCTTTTCCAAGTAAGATAGTCCCCTTTGACTGAATAACTGGACCTCAAAACAATTTCAGTAAATTACATTGGTCCCTAATAACCATACTTTTTATGCATACAATATGACCTTAGAAACACAAACTGATTTGCATAACACTCATATCTGTTTTAACTAATATTATTCGGTTAACTAACATTAACTTGAACTTAACCCATCAGCAGGTCACAATCATCAGCATTAGCTCATCTCAAAGTCCTTGTACTTTGAAGGAGGTTTTATCAGTCTCCCACTTCTGGTGCTTCGAATAGGAGTTGATGGAGAACCTGTGCTCTCTTCACAGGCAGGTGCACTCTGGTCTTGCTGTGGGCTGAGAGGTGGTTCTGAGTCCTCCGTTGGTAAGGCTTCTGGCTGTTCAAATAGCTCATACTCACCATCTCTCTGCAGATTTGGGTGGATTCTCCTTAGATGTCGCCTGTTTCTCCTGAAAGTGACCCCACTGGGGGTTTGCACATCATATGCACGCGGCTCCCCTCTTTTGCTTATGACTGTTGCTGGTTCCCATCCACGTCGTGTTGTCATATGAACTGTGGTACCAGGAGTGAACTCAGGCAGAGGTTTTGAGTTGGAGTTATAATAGTGTTCCTGTCTTGCTTGCAAATGTTTAAGCTTTGAATGAAATCCTTCTGGAATGGCGGGTTGTAGCACAGCTGTAGCGATTGGCAAGGTACTTCGCAACACTCTTCCCATCAGTACTTGTGCTGGGGAGAACTCTGTACCAGTCACTGGTGTGTTTCTGAGTGACAGGAGAGCTAAGTGTGGATCTGTACCTGTTTGTGTTGCCTTTTTAAGTGCATGCTTTACTGTCTTTACCATCCTCTCTGCAAGGCCATTTGATTGCGGATATCCTGGACTGGAGTGGACGAGCTTTATGCCCCATGAAGCTGCAAACTGTCGCATGTCACAACTTGCAAAAGGAACATGGTCGCTTACCAGCTCTTTAGGAATTCCATGCCTAGCAAAGACCGCTTTCATCTTGCGTATGACCGTATGTGCAGTCTTGTCAGGAAGATGGAGCACTTCTGGGTATTTTGACAAATAATCCACAATTATAAGGTATGACTGTCCATGGAGCTCAAAAATGTCTGCCCCAATCTTCAGCCACGGCAGCTCAGGGACCTCATGTGGGATAAGAGGCTCTTTTTGATTTTGTGGCTGAAGCTGTTGACATGAAGCACAGCTTTCCACCATGTGCTCAATGTCATGTGTCATCCCTGGCCAGTACATCACCTTCCTGGCCTGTGCTTTCATCCTCTGTATACCTTGATGTGCAAGGTGCAGTCTGTCAAGCATCATCTGCCTCGCACTCTGTGGAATCACAATCTTATCACCAGTCATCAGTATTTCATCTCTGATGCTGATGGCAGTTCGCATAGGCCAGTACTTGTAGAGGTTAGTGGCGATGCTGCTTCGCCTATTGGGCCAACCATTGTGGTGCATTGCGACTACCTGCTGCAACACGTTATCTGCGGCTGTGGCATGCTTCAGTGTCTTGAGAGTGTCAGCGTCCATTGCAGCTGTGGCCTCCATTGCGTGAACTACTCTCTCTTCAAACAGATCCTCCTTTACCTCGTCATTGTAGCCCTCAAGAAAGGCACGAGACAGGGCATCAGCGTCATGCATGTCCTTGCCAGCAGTGTATACTATATTCAGATCATAGCGTTGGAGCTGCAATAACATGCGCTGTAGGCGTGCTGGTGCTTTGCTTAGATGTTTCCTGAAAATTATTTCCAGCGGTTTGTGATCTGATTGGACTGTCACTGTGTTGCCATAAACATATTGGTGAAAGCGTTTTGTTGCAAAAGCTATCGCCAACAGCTCCTTCTCAATCTGAGCATAATTTTTCTCAGATTCGGTAAGTGCACGTGAAGCATAGGACAGTGGACTACCCTCTTGAAGAAGACAAGCACCCAGTCCATCTTTAGATGCGTCACATTGTATAGTGAGAGGCTTGGACTGATCATAAAATTTGAGCACAGGGGCTTGTGTTAGGGTGGATTTCAGCCTGTTCAGTGCAGCTCTGTGTTCATGACTCCAGTGCCATGCAGCTTCTTTTCTCAGCAACTGTCGGAGTGGAGCAGTTATTGTGGCTTCATTTGGAATGTACTGGGACAGATATCTTGTCATTCCCAGCAGCCTTTGCAGCCCTTTCCTGTCCTCAGGCTCTGGCATGTTCTTGATGGCCAGCACCTTGGATTCATCAGGCTTCACTCCTTTGGACGTGACAACATGCCCCATGTACCTGACTGTGTCCACTTTGTATTGAATCTTCTCCTTATTAAACTTCACGTTGGCTCTTTGTGCAGTATCCATAACTTTTTGAAGGATGGCGTCATGCTCTTCGTCAGACGCAGCGGCGATGATCATATCGTCTGCAATGATGTGCACGCCATCAATATTTCCAAACGTCTCACAATTATTTTGCTGAAAAACTTCACTGGCGGATTTCACGCCAAAAGGAAGCCTCTTAAAGCGAAACCTGCCCCAGGGTGTGCTAAATGTGCACAACATAGATGAGGATTTGTCCAGCCTTACTTGCCAGTAGCCGTCCTTCTCATCTAAAATTGTGAAGATGGACTTTCCGGACAACCTGCACAGGACCTCTTCTGGGGTGGGTATGGAGTAGTGCTGCCTCTTAATGGCTTCGTTTAGATCACGAGGGTCCAAACACACCCTCAGAGACCCGTTCTTCTTCTCTGTGATGACGAGGCTATTAACCCACTCCGTCGGCTCAGTCACAGGTTTTATGACTTCTTTGTCAACGAGCTCTTGCAGTGTAGTTTTCAATCTGTCCATGACAGCGATGGGAATTTTCCTGCAGCCGTGTACTACCGGGGTCACATTGGGGTCAATGTGAATGTGATGTATGCCTGGAAACTGTCCCAGACCACTGAAGACGGATGGATAGGCTTCCACCAACTCCTCTTTCGTGGCTGGTGCCTTCACTCTGATCATGTCCACTCTTTTTACCAGCTGTAGTTTCTCGCACGCTTCTCTGCCAAGTATTGGAGTGGAGGAGTGCTTTGTCACAAAGAACTGCAGACCTGACTTGCTCTTGGTGGTTTCACATATAAAACTCACTGTGCCTTCTGGTGCCAGGCGTGCTCCTCCATATGCAACGAGAACTACTGGGGTGGGCTTCAGCTGATTAGGGCCTGGGATCTTTTGGAAAATGTTCATAGGCAGTACATTTGCATCTGCCCCAGTGTCCAGTTTAAACTTAACAGCAATGTCTTTGATATTGGCTGTGGTATACCATGCTCTGTCAGCTTGTTGAGCTGTGTGGCCTAATTCAGCACAGGACACAGTGCCTATGAAAAGAGACTCGACTTCTCTTTCCAACTGATTGACCCTTTTCACAGAGTCTAGCCTGTCTTGTGATGAAGTGCACACTTTGGCGAAGTGATTTTGCTTGCTGCATTTGTGGCATACAGCTCCATAAGCTGGACACTGTCGTGGCTTGTGTGTCCCACCACATTTTCTACATGCATTTGCATTAAATGTTTGTGCTCTATCTGGTGGCCTTTGCTTTCTCTTTTTGCTAAGTTTATATTTCTCTGAACCAACTGCCATCTTGCTTAGTGCCTGCACTGATGCTTCTGTTAGCGTTGTTCCCATGACACGCATTTGAGACTTAGCAGCTTCTGCAGCTCTGCAAATATCAACAGCTTTATCTAGAGTCAAGCCTGTTTCTCTTAGTAGTCTCTCTTTCATGCGAGCATTTGGCACACTAAACACAAGTTTGTCTCTTCATCATATCTTCTTCACCCACACCAAACTCACAGTTCTTGCATTTCTGACGAAGTTCAGTCACAAACTTGTCGACAGCGAGTCCTTCAGGCATGGAATGAGACCAAAACTGGTGGCGTTCAAAGACAATATTTTTCTTAGGTGTGCAGTACGACCTGAATGCGTCCATAATCTCGTCCAGCGTCGGTTCATCATCGCCGGCTGTTTCACCGTTGAGGGTGTTGTACACCTCAAGTGCATCCTCTCCGACGGTGTGCAACATGATAGCAGTCTTCACCGGTTCATCCTTCTCGTCCGCACCTGTAGCCGTCATATAGAGCTTAAAACGCTGCTCCCAGCGTAGCCAATTTTCGCTTAAATTGCCGGTGAGCACGAGCGGTGCAGGGGGCTTGAACTGGTCCATGCTTAGCTGCTAGCTTTCTACGAGATTTACCAGGCGTGAACTGCTAGCTACTTATTTAGTTATTATAACGCGGGTAATACTTTCCTTTTCTCAACCACAGGGTTACAGCTTAGTGCAGCATTCACTCGTGGATGAAGAAAAATCCCACTTCTGACACCATGTTGTACTTTTTAGTTCAGGAATAAAAGTACTCGTAGGCTGATTCGTGTTGAACACCTTGCATGTAACGTTTAATAACTACGGCTCCAAGACACAGATATCGCGATCACACATCACTCATAAGGTTGCCAGGTACAAACATAATCCCCGACTAACAGACCACTTCTACAATATACTACACACACCTCCACGTCATCTTCCCAATCGCCTGCAAATAATGTTTTCTTATTATTCTAAAAGTGAATCTAAAATGATATAACAAAATAATGTATTATCATCATTTGTTAAATGTAGCTATTATGTAGTTATTAAGCATTTTGGTGTATTTGGACAGCCTGACATTTTTTTATTCCAAGATGCATAGCTCTTGATTAGTTGAATCATGTCTAATTAAACTGGCTAGCTCGCTCCACCAAAACTAACGTTGTTAAGTATTACTCAAATTGTTATGACGCAAAATGACACAAATTGCGGTACAGCTGAACTTGAACTGATGTTTCGACTGAATGGCAATAACAAGGGACGTCACAAGTCACTGGCTAGCTAGCGTTAGCTAACTAGCAAGATTACATACAATCTATTCGCTAAAGTTGACAATACAACACTTTGATTTTTACCAGTATTCCTCACTTGTTGACAAGTTAACGTGTTTGGCTTCCTTAATGGGTGTGCTATGCAACGAGTAAGATATGTGTAGTGTTGTAGCACTGGCTATTGACTTTATATGTGCGCCCCTATTTTAATCATGTCTTTTTTTGTATAATGTAGAATAAATGGACATATCATTTTTAATATACCCGCCTCTGTAAAATCCTCAAAGAACTATGTGACAGGCAGTAGGAAAACTTTCAATGATAAGGTACATCTTTTCTTCTTAACTCCACTAAAGTGCCGGGGGCATTTCACGCATTCGTGAACGTTTTCTTATCTGGAATTCATTCTAGGCTAGAACAGGATTTAAGGATTTACCTTTCTCCTTGGCACGTTTCTCTTCTTCCTTTCTTTTCTTCTTAAATTGCGCCCCGGATGGCTTTTGCCTCTTCATTATTTAGTTTTTCAAAGTTTCTTGAACACATACACACTCTAACCCAACGCCTCACTGTGCTGGCATGTTCTGACCAAGGACGTAGGCTACGTACCCCTTCCGTTTTCGATTTTTGGCTCATTTTACCCTAATGTTAGATTTTTTTTTATGTCAAAATATTGGTTGGAGATATAGAAGGCGGCGCAAAAAAAACTCTGTCCAGCAAAAAAAACAAAACACAATTCTTGTTTTTTTTTTTTTTTTTTGCTGGGCGCAGAATAATTATCAAAAGTATCAATATTTCTTCCTTGCACAATTTCCATAATTTGGAAATCATATGGTTTTTGATAGCATTGTCATTTAACAATTTCTTAACAGGTGAAAGCAAATTACAATTTGATTACATACTTTCAATCCACATTGGAATGTATAATGTTAACCCACTCAACTTTTATGGTGCAAAGATAATTGTTGTTTCAGCATCATTTGAAAACTCACTGATAGTCAAACCGACCAATAGGAATTGAATCTGCTACGGTGCTGCGTGCTTTATTTCTACCCACGCTGGCAGTGTGTCAGAGCAACTGACGGATCCTTGAGAGAGCAGTGAAGACGGTTTTACAGAGAAGTTTTACAGAGAAGATGGTTTTTCACATTATTTCGTTCTACTTCCCGAAGTGCAGAAGGTAAAAAATATATCCAACTACAGTCCATATGACGTGTTACAAGAAATGTTTGATGGTGACTTAATTTGTAGAGCTAGCGTTATCTCGCTTAACTAGCTAGTTAGCTAGGCATCAGCACATTTTGCCCGTTTGCACACCATGTGTTAGCAGTGTACAGTAGCATAAACGTTCGGTTTGTTTTATGAGTGACTTTTCCCACGTAATATTTTGTTTTGTTATGCAGAGTTTTTTTTTCTCTTCATTTCAAGTTACTGATTAATTGCACGTGCTGTATTTTCCCCTTATACAGTTGACGATAATAGCCTACACAGCGGGCCACTCTTCAGCGCTGCCTTCCA
>NW_024880006.1:37500-45000 GCF_900700415.2 Clupea harengus | reverse complement strand
TGCAGATACTGATCTCCCCGTCGCTGTAGAAGGCTCCGTAGAATCCCACGATGTAGGGCGAGTTGCACTCGTGCAGCACCTGCAGCTCTCTGATGATCTGGTTACGGATGGCCGGCTTGATCTCCAGGTGGATCAGCTGGGGAGACACACACACACACACACACACACACACACACACACACAGGGGCACGGGTGATGGAGGCAGGGTCATTGAAGCATTAGAAACCTTACCGTGTGAGTCACTGAATTGCATGTTGGCAGCCAGGCAGAAGTCCATTCACACACACACACACACACACACACACACACACACACACACACACACACACACACACACACACACACACACACACACACACAGCCAGGCAGAAGTCCATTCACACACCCTTTCATATTACTAGGCTCTAAATTAACCAGACTAAAATTGACTGCAGATTTCTAAGCTCTCATATCAGAGGGTACATTATATATTCATGGCATAGTGTGATATACATACTGTATCTGTGCGAATATCTGTAGTATATTATGAATTGTATTTCACTTAATTTCATGCAACATTTACTTCAGGAACACTCTGAGCTAATACAATTTAATAGCTCTTAAAACATTTGCATCATGGAAGTGAAATATATCATTTACTTGTGTGAATATCGATTTTACTTCAGCACGTTATTGACGTACTGTATGTACAACCGTAAAGACTGATACTGTTAGGTGAAAATTCACTCAAGTTACCTCAGGACTCCGGAGTTGCATATATAAGTATATTTATTCAACAATAACAACAAGCTTGTCGGGCTCACCCACGTCCTGGCAGGCCAGAGAGAGGCACGGGCCCACTCTCAGAGAGAGAGGGAGCCCGGGCTCACTCCCAGACTGCAGCAGGCGAGATAGTAGCAAAATTAAACACATCACACAAGGTTTATATACAAAGATGTAAGCGTTCTTTGACGCCAAAACAATTCGTCAGCAGAGATAACCACGTGGTGGGTCTCTGACGTCCGAGGTCATCTTACTATTCTTTCAGTCATACAAGGATGTCGGTTTTGCACAAGGTTGAAAGATGCACAGTTTGACCCTTCCTATCACCTCTGGTCCAAACATGCTCTTTCACATATGCAGACTAAGTGGCATCAGTTACACATACACAGAAACACAGCAAAGCCATGTTCCTGCTTATATAAGCACATGATTCATACAAGGTAATTATTAATACAAGGCACTTGATTAATATATTCTTAAGGCTTTAACAGTGTTTCGAAATTATCTCCATCAGATACCCTTCAGTAACTCTCAGCAGGCTCTAAAAACGGCACAGAGGCCATAACAACTAAATCGATTTGATCCAAGGTGCAGGAGAGAAGCGCTGTGCACAACTCTGACCTGTGTTACAGAGCTGTGCATCATGTGATGCCAAGAGGAATCGGACAGGTTAAAACCACAACTCTGACCTGTGTTACAGAGCTGTGCATCATGTGATGCCAAGAGGAATCGGACAGGTTAAAACCACAACTCTGACCTGTGTTACAGAGCTGTGCATCATGTGATGCCAAGAGGAATCGGACAGATTTAAAAGCTCTACAGCATATGTCTGTTACTAGACTATTCCGAGCTCTGGAGAACTCCTCTCCGTGCTATGCAGAGCCGTCTCCTGTTCTACACTCGATAGAATCTATTAAACGTCTGACCTGCCAGAATCCTTAAACAAGAGAACACATTTACACTGTTGGCTTGAGACCAAAACACACTCCTTAAACACAAGCACTGACAAGCTTTACAGCCAGGATTTAGTAAATACTTCAGCAGGTGTGAAAACATTTTTTACGAATGTTAAATCCATCACCTACTGGTGTAACGATGCAAAATTCAAGCTCATCACTTTGGCATGCCCTAAATGATTCTGCTTGAGGTCTGAGTCAGTAAAGCAAGGCAGCTTTTCAACCCATGGGAAGGTCATAGTAATGGATGTGCAACAGCAGCAAAACGACCCGGAGTGCAGATTAAAAAACGATCAAAATGATAGGACAGAAGGTCTCACACACTTAGTAACAGAACGCAAGTGCACACAGTCACACACTCAAATGGATATTTAGATCATATAAGGAAGTGAACCTACATATCTTTCAAAATCTGAGGGAAATGAAAAGGACTCACATACACTTGGACTCCACAAACCTATGTGGGTCTATTGCAATGTACACAAACTTGCTTCACATTCCACTACAAATCTTCCTAAATGCAGTGTACCCTCAATAAAGCCATTCTAATATACACAAACTTGCTTTATATTCCATTACAACTCTTTCCAAATGCTTATTTATTGTCCCCCGAATAAAGCCAGATTGTAATATACACAAACTTGCTTCATATTCCACTACAAATCTTCCTAAATGCAGTGTCCCCTTAATAAAGCCAGATTCTAATATACACAAACTTGCTTTATATTCTACCACAAATCTTCCCAAATGCAGTGTCCCCTTAATAAAGCCAGATTCTAATATACACAAACTTGCTTTATATTCCACTACAACTCTTTCCAAATGCTTATTTTTTTGTCCCCTGAATAAAGCCAGATGCATGCCAGCTGTGGGCCAGCTATGGGCCAGAGCTGGGGGCTGACACAGGCTGTCTCCTGGCAGCGTTTCCCACTGTACCTTGCGTGCCATGATGAGGCCGGAGGGTTTGTGTGAGACCTTGAAGACCACGCCTCCGTTGCCGGCGCCCAGCTCACAGATCTTCTCGAAGTCGTCGTCCTTGAGCTCGCCCACCTTCTGCTTCTGCGTGAGGAAAGCTTCCAGACGCTTCCGCTGCTGCTCGTCCAGCTCCAGCTCCTCCAGCTTCTTCTGCAGGGCCTCCAGGTTGGTCCTGATGAGAGAGAAACATGATGAGAGAGTGTGATTCTGCAGGGCCTCCAGGTTGGTCCTGACGAACGCACAGAGAAACAAGATGAGAGTGTGTCAGATAGGCCACAGGGATCTCAGATACAGGTGACACACACCTGCCTGTGTAAGGGATCTAAATGTACGAGATACACCTCCGGCACTTCACGTAAAGGTGTGTTTGTGTGTGTGTGTGTGTGTGTGTGTGTGTGTGTGTGTGTGTGTGTGTGTGTGTGTGTGTGTGTGTGTTAGTTCCTCTATGTGTAAGACTTGAGGTATGAAATGTAGCTTGTTGGTTACATTTGATTTTGAATAGCTCCAAGTACTATGCAATAGTAATAACTAATAGGTTAATTAATGACTACATACATTTTTGTCACAAAATACACTTAGAGTAATGGCACATCAATTTTAAGAATCTCAGAATCTTAGAATTCTAAGAATCTTAAAAAATGGATTAAAACCTAGATGCTGTGCATCTAGTACAGTCTAACCAGTGTGTTTGTGTATGTGCCCGATGGTATGCCTGAGAACAGGCATAACACATATCTGTGAGCATGATATGCTATGATAGCTGTGATCAAAAGTCTAACACATAAACCTACACGTTCACATGAACCACAAAATAAGCATTACCTGTAGATAGAACAACCCGAACATTGTTTTTGATGAGTTCAGATGAGTGTTGCCATGGCAACATGGCCAAGACACCTGTCAGTCAAGGCCAGCAGGGAGGAAGGAATGTTTGCCTGGGTAAAGAGAGCGTGTCTAGAGCCTACAGTGTGCGCTCTTACCGTATGTATACTGTTCATATAATAATTATTATTATTATTATTATTATTATTGTTCAAACAGGAAGAGATGAATAAAGCTGCTAGGAAATACAGTGCTTGCAGCAGTTGTGCATGTGTGGTTGTGAGTGTGTGTGGTTATGAGTGTGTGTGGTTGTGTGAGTGTGTGTGTGTGTGTGTGTGTGTACCCTGACGACAATTCCTTCAGACCCAGTTTGAGGAAACCGGGAGTTCCTCTAAGAATGTGCGCCTCTGCCGGGGCCCTGTTGTCATGGCGATACGTTTCCTTTGCACTTCATCTGTAGAGTGAACTCCACTGACCTTCGATTCTCATCCTCTCTTCCTCTCCTCCCCCTTCTATTCTCCATCCTCTCTTTCTCTCCTCCCCCTGCATACTTTCTCTCGCCCTCTTTCTCTTTCAGACACATACCACATACACACACTCCCTTCCTCTCTCTCTGTCTCTGTATGTGTGTATACATATGTCAGAGCATATGTTTTCGTGTGTATGTGTGTGTGTGTGTGTGTGTGTGTGTGTGTGTGTGTGTGTGTGTGTGTGTGTGTGTGTGTATTAACAATTATAAGTACACTCATTTACTTTTACATACACTGTGCAGTTACAGCATATATACTGTATAAATATCTCCTTCCTGTCTCTCTCTATTCTTCCTGTCTCTCTCTCCTCCCTGTCTCTGTCTCCTCCCTGTCTCTCTCTCTCCTCCCTGTCTCTCTACCCCCCATCTCTCAATGCCCCCCTCGCTGCTGACAGTGGATTGGCCCTCCTGTAAGGCTTAATGTCTCTTCCCTCGAGCACATAGTCATTAGTTCATCAAACATCTAATTAGGCGCAGGATTAATCCACCAGGTCGGAACCCAGCTGAAGAGCAGAAGCCGCTGAGGTAAGGAGCATTGATCGCAGAGGGATGTAAATCCATCCTGTATTGACACTGACGTTCTGGTCAGCTGTACTCCCAAGGTGAAATCGAAAGCACTTTGATGTCACCGGTGCCGCAAACACCTGCGGCACATGCCATGGAGACTGAGGTAGACACCCACCCCCCCCCCCCCCCCCCCTCCCACACACACACCCACACACACACCCACACTCATATGCCATGGAGACTGAGGTAGACTGGGGGAGATTGGGCAGACTACTCTGTTCCTCTTGACCCCCCCCCCCCCCCCCACACACACACCCAAACACACACCCACACACACCCACACAACTACACACCCCCACACACACTCACACACACACACACACACACAAACACACACCCACACACACACAACTACACACACACACACACACACACCCACACACACCCCAAAGACCACTCGGAGATGCACTCCCCACTCAAGGGCCCCTCACAGAGGCACCCATTCACATGTAAAACCTGTTTGTCCACGCTTTTACTTTCTCTTCCCAGAGGCTGTTTGGACAATAACATGCACTCTTCCTGCACTGTAAACCTGAACAAGTTCAGAGTACTTAAAACTTTTGATGTAACCGATTACATAATAAAATTTGAGTACATATATTATTATTTTTAAGTAAACTTAACTTAAAAATGATACATCGGCTAAACTGATTTATTTTGTTATCGTTTTCATAATTTTTAAGTTCTATGAACTTATATTCAAATATTTTTATACTTAAATCTTTTAACCTCTATGTACTAAATTATTTTCACTCAACAACACAAAATAAAATTAAGTTTTAAGCCTTAAAAATCAAGTTCAGTGCACTTAATATTGGTGAAAGAGTTCAACTTGATTATTCTGAGTAGGTAATACTTAAATAGCTAACTTTTTTTTAAGTGAGCACTACTTATTTTTAATCATTGACCATATAATCTGATTTTCTGGTTCTGTTTACAAACTGACTTTAAACTGAAAGTTACTCTACAAGAAACATTCAAATCTATGTAAGATTTCTATTAAAAAGAGTGAGATGAGAAAAACTTAAGAGGTATCACATAATTTATATTTCTTGTAAAACAACAAGATTACATCAAAGCTTTAAAGAACAGCGTTACAAAGTTAAAAAGTCAACAACAAATCGTTTATTTCAACAAATATTTTTTTAAGGTGAGTAAGGACGGTTTCAGAGGTTTGTTGTCATCCAGAAACATAAAAAGGTTCGTATATGAAGGAGTGCGTGAGTTTTTTCTCGCAGCTGAAGGGGTCGGGACCCGATGTAAGGAGAGCAACAGGAGCATCATCAAAATCTGGCTCCTCTTCCTCCTGCAAAACACCATCAATACAATTACCAGGAGAGTTTCAATGGAAACACTTACAAAAAAAACTGGCAATTAATAATACATAGTATCAGCTAATATTAAAGTTTCAGTAACAAACAAAATGTGATCACTGTTGTGCAGTTAATCCTAGACATACCTGAAGGTCATAAGCCTCGAGGATCCCCCGTAGCACCTCTGCTGTCTTGCCAGTCCGTGATGCCTTCTGCCTGTACACAAAAATATCTCTTTTGGTTGACTCCTCTTCTTATATGTCTACATCAAATCGGTTTGTTGTTTATATGCAACACGAATGCTGTCTGGTCAAAAAGATTATTGTAGGTCTTAACTGAAGTTCTCGACCATTATTGTTAGCTTGCTGCTAACACTTTTATCCATCAGATCCATTAAAACACATAGAAGCTAGCTAGCTGCTAAAAAGTTACATATAACATTAGCATGCTGATATAAATGATATGGTGTTTCTGTAGAACATGAGTTGTTTTCAACATAAAACAATTGATTGTTGTTTACTTTGCACATGAACATATTTGGGGGGAAATAACCCACTAACTAGCTCTTTAGCTCTTTAGCTTCCTAGCCGCCAGCGCCAACAGTCGTGCAACTGAACTTGCTACTTGACAGCCAAAACGTGATTACTCAATAATAATTACAAAGAGGGAAATTCGCCACTTCTTATCGCAATTTCACTTGCTCCCCGCAATTTTGTCGCAACAAACACCTAAAAAACACTGTTTACTTACCAGATAAGGACGCTTAGCAGCGACAGGATTACTAAAATATCTCCTTTGGTGGGGTGACCAGACATCCTCTTTTAACCGGACATGCATCCGGCAGTGATTGCAAAATCGTCCGGGATTTTGCCTCGTCGGATATTTGTGTTTCTCTGGGTCCTTCACAAACTAGTTTTTACGCCCTTACAAGTTTAAGAAAGGGTATCTCCCTTACGTTCCACCTTCTAGCACAAGCTCTGACTGTAGCGAGAACTGTCATTGGTCGACCGGCCTCTCAGTGTTGCCAGATGCACGATAATTATCCTCCAAAGACGATCATTTTGAGCATTTAATACGATACTTCACCATTTCCAATCTGGCAACACTGAGCACCGTGCCGCTTCCACTGGTTCCATTGTTTACAACAGCACATGACATCTGCATGTGGAAAAGATGTCAAAATTCCGTCGCGGGGGGAGGGGGCGGGGTCATCTGTATGCTACACACTACCACGCCCCTCCCCGCGACGAAGTGTCCTCTTTTTCACAAACTCAAATATGGTCACCCTACGAAGTTGGTCGACTCCTCTTCTACAGGAGGAACATTCTTATAGAAGTCTAACTGATACTATACAATTATTAAGTCTGCTGTCTCCGTCTCTCATCACAAGATCTCTGATTCTGTTCTGAACTAGTCCTGCAACGACGTTGATGACGTCAGACGTCACGTTTGAATGAAACTAAAAAAATATGAGTTATCAGGCAATGTTTACTCAAACAAATACATTCCAATACAATTAAAACGTATTCACTTGTCCGAAAACTAATAAATTTAAAGTTGGGTCAACTAAATACCA